>NC_143134.1:33749924-34052954 GCF_059928025.1 Delphinapterus leucas
TAAAACAGAAGTCTTGGGACTTCCCTGGTGGTCCAGTGGTTAGAACTTGGCGTTTTCACTGCTGGGGCCCTGGGGTCCAATTCCCGGTCAGGGAACTAAGATCCTGCAAGCCATGAGGCAGGCCCCGCCCCCCAAAAAAAAAGGAAAAAAAGAAGACTTAACCAGGAGAAGCACAAGATCGAATAAACATAACAGATAACACCTTATGAAAAGTAGGTGAAGATTATGGAATATTCTAAAATTTTAAAACAAAAAGAAACATTTAAAGATTCAAGAGGATGTGACAAATATTGTACATAGGCAAAAAATAAAATAAAATATACGGATGATGGGAGCCCAAAAATCCAGATGCCCATGTCCTGTCTCTGAAGATTCTCATTCAATGGGTTATGGATTTCCTCTATGTTTAAAAACCTTCAGGTGTTATAAAGCAGAAACTAACACACCATTGTAAAGCAATTATACTCCAATAAATATGTTAAAACACAACAAAACAAACCTACAGGTGATTCTGATATGATTCACAGACAATGTAAAGCTTCTGCTTTACAGGAAATAATACCAGATTATTTTGTTATTTTATAGTTATAGTAACAGGTTGTACTATTGACTGGTAAGTCTGATGTCAAAATGCACTCCCCACTAGGGATATAAAAGGAACTAATAGTCTGTACGGCTACTTGGTGGCAGCATGCATGTATTGCAAGGGCAATTATTGTAGGAATCCAAATGAGTGGAACATTTTAGAATTGGAAGACTACATACAGATCATCTAGTCAAGCTTCCAGCTATTATAGTTGTGAAAACTAAGGCCCATGTAAAAGAAATGATTTCTCTCCAAAGAGCGTTAGTGAAAGAGTATGAAATTAAAAATATCTCTGAACTTTTAATTTAGTGCTGTTTTCATTAATCTCATGTATTAGCTTAAACTTCAGTGTGACAGATTTGGGATTGAATTCTTGCTCAAATTTGCTGATTGCGTGCCTTTTAGGAAGTTACTAAAACACTTTCTTTTTTTAAAATAGATTTATTTTTGGCTGCGTTGGCTCTTCCTTGCTATGCGCGGGCTTTCTCTAGTTGCGGTGAGCCGGGGCTACTCTTTGTTACGGTGTGCGGGCTTCTCAATGTGGTGGCTTCTCTTTGTTGCTGAGCGCGGGGTCTGGGTGTGTGGGCTTCAGTAGTTGTGGTTCACGGGCTCTAGAGTGCAGGCTCAGTAGTTGTGGCACATGCTCTTAGTTGCTCCGTGGCATGTGGGAGCTTCCCGGACCAGGGCTCAAACCCGCGTCCCCTGCACTGGCAGGCAGATTCTTAACCACTGCGCCACCAGGGAAGCCCTACTAAAACACTTTTAACTTCGCTTTTCACATATGTAAAATGGTGAGTCTTGGCTGATATAGAATATGAGATAACCTAGCACTGTTCTTAACACATACACGTAGTTAACATTTTTTGGCTCTCATCCCTCTTAAACAGCCTCTATCCTCTTAACAATGAAAGTGTGTTTCAGCTAGCAAAGCACCCCAGAGCTGACCACATTCTGGCAAGAGCTATAGGATTCTTTTTCTTGCTGGTGGTTCTTTATACCTGATATTTGAACTGCACTGAAACATGAACATCTCTTGTTTATACTGTATTAATGGATTGATGAATTTGATAATTTGATAGATGAATTTTAAAAAGTAATATGCAGGAAAAAAAAAGTAATATGCAGGAATTGAGCTGCCTTACTCTCAAGAAATATAATTCGATAGTGGTGGCTAAAACGATAAACAGTGTTTGGACAGGGAGTCCATATTGGATGTGAACTACCTGTACTCCCATTCGTCTATTAAGAATAAATAGAATCCTTTCAAAATCTGTTTTAAAGCGCACTTATTTCCTTCTGACTCATTTAAGTTACCTGCAAGAAAAAGACAACCTCCTGAATCCTTGCTTAAAAGGCTTTTAATATAAAGCAGATAATTTTTTGCAACATTTCCCAAACTTTTCATTATCAAATTGGCTGAGGCTTCTCAACGATTATCATTTCACAACAATATCTCCATTTTCACCTTTTTTAAAAGAATTGGCCTCGTAGATGTGCCCTTAAAACAGAGCTTCACTCTCAACTTATTTTAAATTTTGTATTCAAACAGTATGAAGAAAACAGGATCAGGGAATTCAGCCATAAAAGTGAATGGATTACTGATACATGCTACATGGATGCAACTAAGTGAAAGAAGTCAGGCACGAAAGGCTCTATATTGTATGGTTCCATATTTATGAAATGTCCAGCAGTGGCAAATCCATACCCACGGAAAATATTATACATTAGTGGTTTCCAGGGGTTTGGAAGAGAGGGAAATAGGGAATGACTCCTCAAAATGGGTGTATGTTTCCTCTTGGGGTGATGAAAATGTTTTGTAGTTGGACAGTGGTGATAGTTGCACAACATTGTGACAGTAGTAAATTCCACGGAATGGTACAGTGAATTGTAAAATGATCAAAATGGTGGATTTTGTGTTATATTCATTTTACTACAATAAAAAGGAGAAGGAATTAGGGAAAGACTTAGAGTTTGGGAAACTAAGGTGAACTGGTCAAGAAAAAGACAGCTCTACTGTTCAGTGTTCTCTCAGCTCTCCCAGTGCATTAATCCTCAGCAAAAAGTAGCCTGAACTTGTCGATGACAGTCATTCAACACAGTCCAGGGAAAAGTAAATAAAATAAAACCCAACTCTTCTTCTTCAGCACATCTGTGAAAGGTTAACTTGCTGCTCAGCCACGTGGACATTCATGAAGACGTTTCACTTTAGGTGTCCTCTGCTTCAGTACTTTACTCACAGCTCATTCACACATGTAGGCAACAGCATTCCTTAATTGGATGGAATCTGCAGTGCTGGTTGTGATCGGTCTCATGAAAAGAAAAGGGAAGGAGGAAAAAGCCTCCACATTGACTTGGTGGTCTTGACGAAATGGATGCAGAAGACAGCTTGAGTGTCAAACTGGAAACTGTTCTTTTCCTTTTCCTTTTCTTTTTATCTTTCCTATCAGGTCTTCTGCCCACTTCCCACCCCCTTCTTTCAAACAGGAAAGACACTAATTAGCTGCTTTTTTGTGTTTTTGGTAAAACACTTATTGTTTTGCGTTTCTTGTTGTTCGGTGAACATTATTGTTTTTACTGCCAAATGAGCTTCAGTGGTTGATGTAGGGGGTCTCTTGGGAACTTAACTTCTTCCAGTTTAAGTGGAAAAACTTTTTTGTTTGAATTGGCTTTTACTGGGTGCTTCAAGGTTTGCTCTTGGCTCTTTGAAGGGGGACTGAATAGCACTGTGTTTCCTTTGAGGTTCCAATGAATAAAGGATCCTATGTCCTGGGCACTTTTTGTTGATTTTGCTGTGTGTCCTCTCTAGTAGCCAGATGCAGATTCCAGGAAAATGACATATAAATGAATATAAGTAATCTAATATTTTTACAATTTGCTTTGGCCATACTCCTGGTCTTATTCTACTTGTAGCAGATGGCTTTAAAGAGCATTAGCTCTGTATATATTAAAAATAATATAAATATACCAATATTAAATATTATATTGATGTATAAATGTAATATACTAATATTTATATTAGTGTATAACAATTATGTATTATATTAATATATATTTTTGCCTAGCATATAATGTATACAAAATATATGAGTAATGAAATGTATTTCTATGGTTAATATGTTCATAATATTAATATGATATATCCTGTAATATTGATTATAAAACAATTATATCATAATATATAAATATATATTATTATCTGATATAATACTCTATAGTTAATATATTCTATATAACACAATATATAATGTATTAGTATAATTGTATTATATAATATAAATATAATACATATATAAAACTATATATCTTTTAGTTATACCTTACACATACGAGTATGTATAGCTATTTATAATTTTATTTACATAGGAATCTGGTCATCATAACAATTGATGTAAAAATATGCAATATTTTCAATCAAATGGGCCTTAACCTCACTACCTACACATAACTACTTTTAAAATCTTGAACCCTGTCTAACTCATGCTTCCATATCTCTCAACCGGCTTTTCTACACATGCACGTAGACACACATTTATACACGATATACATGTATACTACCAGTTTTCAGTTCAGTTCAATGTATATAAATATATAATATATAATTATATTCCTGTGTATGTATACAAATATAAATCAAAGGTATGTGTATAGGTATGTATTTCATATGTTTATATAACTATATCATACAAATAATGTATGTGTATATAAATACATGACTGTATACATACATACACAGAAATATACTTATTTAAACAAAAGGGACCTAAATAAACATAGTTCTCTAAGAATAAAAAGTTATGTCTCACTGTTTCAATAACAGTTTATAGTTTTCTACTGTATGTGCTTCTATAATTGTTATGAACATTTCCCATTTTTGTTGAATGTTAAGTTGTTTTAATTTTTTGCCTTTTTTTGTTTTTTGTTTGGTTTTTTTTTTTGGTACGTAGGCCTCTCACTGTTGCGGCCTCTCCCGTTGCGGAGCACAGGCTCCGGACGCACAGGCTCAGC
The DNA here is from genome assembly GCF_059928025.1 of Delphinapterus leucas. Classification (NCBI taxonomy): domain Eukaryota; kingdom Metazoa; phylum Chordata; class Mammalia; order Artiodactyla; family Monodontidae; genus Delphinapterus; species Delphinapterus leucas. The sequence continues at coordinate 33,754,516 of NC_143134.1, forward strand.
GGCCATGGCTCACGGGCCCAGCCGCTCCGCGGCTTGTGGGATCTTCCCGGACCGGGGCACGAACCCGTGTCCCCTGCATCGGCAGGTGGACTCTCAACCACTGCGCCACCAGGTAAGCCCAGTTTTTTGCCATTATTAATGAAGTTCTGAAGAATACGGTGGGCAAGATTACTTGAAAAACTCTCCTAAAAGAAATGGGTTAGGTATGCTAGGTTAAATGTACACAACTTATTTTTAAGTGCGTGGTTGATTTTGGAAGTGTGCCGTCGAAATTTCCAGGACCCATGAAGGAAGGGTGGTACATGTGTAAGAGTTATAGCTCTATTAAGAGTGGATTGAAGATCTTGATAGCTTAGAACAGAAGCTGGAAATCCTGTTTTTATGGAGCCAAATGGCAAATATTTTAGGCTTTGTAGAGCAAAGCGGCAAAATAGAGGATATTATTTAGGTACTTAGGTAACCATTTAAAATGTTACCAGTTAAAACGTGAAAATTATTCCTAGCTCGTAGGCCATAAAAAATAGGCAGCTGTCTGGATTTGGAATACAGGCCGTAGTTGAATGACACACCTGGTATAGAGACTTGTTTTTAAATGGCCATGACCACATGGGAGGCAGGAGGTAAGACTCCATCCCTACTAGATGGGAAGTTAGAACTAAACCTATCTATCCCTAGCTTCACCTTTAATGAAAGGGTGTGCCAGGAGAAAAAAATATCTGCTGGCAAAGGGAGACTAAGACCAAATTCTCTTGGCCTCTGCTCTGGGTAGGAAACAGGTAGGAAATCTTGAGAATTCTGAACCGCCGATCTGTGTTCACAGCGTTTGGGTTGCAAATTTATTTGCGGTCTTGCAAACAGAAGCCAAGAAATTAACTTAAAATGCTCCCAAATCGGTGGTGTTCCAAACACAAAACTAAACCCTTTCTGGAGAGGTAGACCCTCAACACAGGCCTATAGCGTTCCCACAGATAAAGTTTAGCTAAACGTGAGCTCATGATCTAAATTTACACAATAATGAAGAAATCAGCTACAAGTGGAGAGAATCAGCAAAAACAATCAATCCCAGAATGAAATTCCCAAGGCCATCCGTCAGATGTTGGAATAATCAGGTGCCAGGCAGAAAATATACATAAAACTAGAACTGAAACAAGGAGCAAGGATGTTTTAAAAGACTGGGTAGGATCTTTCAAACATTTTTAAAGTACATGTCATTGATAAAGCTAAAAACTTGAAGGTCGTGTAATACAGCAGATTAATCGTGGAGAAGAGTGAAATTATGCTGTTTTCAAAAATATGGCAGATCAGATTTCCTGCCTAATTATATAAGTTGATTTATCTTAAAAAATACACAGTATTTTAAAGACTTATTGGCTGTAAAATAAGTTGAGGGTATTTCAAAGGGCTTCTCTGCAAAGAAAAGTGAGAAGTAGCAAAACACAGAAAGTCGAGGGGAAAAAATGTCAATATATACATTGCTATAGGGTGAACTAAGCCTTAGGCCAGCAACTATGAGGAGGAGCTGACCCTTAGATACGTACAACTAAGCTGGAACCTTCAAAAAGTTCAACTATTTATAAGTAAAAAGATTTATTAAAATGAATAACCAAGTGTTTTAATTGACATCAGAAGAGTAAAACAATAAACCCTGAGAACATAGAAAAATAGACAATAAAGATATGAGCAGAACTTAATAAAACAGAAAAAAGTATAAAATTGAGGTGATTTAGTAAGTCGAAAGAATATTCTTTGAAAAGATTTAAAAAAACAAACTTTGATTAAGCAAAACAAAAACGTAAGTAAATAATATACAGAAAGAATCAGGACAATGTTATAGCAGAGAGTACAAACAGAGAATATATGAAATGCCAGTAAATTTGAACATTTCTGTAAAGTGGACAATTTCCTAGCTCCTAAAGTTTACCAAAACTGACACAAGAGGCAATTTGTAGCTGGAGTTCTTGCACCAGTAAAGGAATTAAGTCAATAGTTTACAATCTTTCACCAAGAAAATACCAGACCCGGCCAGATCATTTGGGAGGTGAATTCTATCAAACTTCGGTTAAACAGATAACATCAATATTAACAAAGAAAAACTTCTAGAGAGTAGCAAAGGAAGAATGCTCCTTTATTCATCTTATGAAGTCTATATAATCCTAATACTGAAAACAGATTAGGACTGTAAGGAAAAAGAAATTTACAGGTCAAATTTACTTGTAACTATAAAAGGAAAAATTTTAAACTATGATATTAGCTACCCAAGTTCACTAGAGTAAGAAAAAGCATGAGCAAGTTAGGTCATCCAATGAATGAAAAGGTAGTTTAATGTCAAGAATATATATCAATAGATTGAAATCACCACATTTTATTTCTTTCATCTGTCTCTTTAAAAAATTGGTAAGTACTTATATTGATCTCTCTTGTAGTAGGCACTGTGCCAAGTCACTTACATATTTACTCCTTTAAACCTTCTATCATCCCTGGGGGAAAGTTCTATTTTGCTTCCATTTCTTAGCTAAGACTCTAACCCCCAGGAAAGTAAAGCAACATTTGTAAGGTTTTGTGGATGGTCAGTGACGGGACCAGTACAGAAACATCCAAAGTCTGTGCTTGGAAACAGTGCCCCATGTTGACACTCACATTACAGATGAAAGGAAAGGAACCATGCACTTACCATATAGATTAAATCTCACATTACAGGTTAAAGGAAAGGAACCATGCACTTACATTATAGATTAATACCCACATAACAGGTTAAAGGAAAAAGAAACATGTGCTTCTCTCAAAAGTTGTAAAGAAGGCATATCCATTTCTAAATATATTTCCCAATTTCTTTGGCTTGTTTTCTGACCTTTGTAGTGCATTTTGCCATGAGGAAAATTTTAGTTCTTATATAATTAAATGTATCCTTTTTTCTTTGTATCTTAGAAAGGTATTCCTCATGAATAATTTATTTCAAGTCTCCCAGGTTTCTGATACTTTTACACTTTCATTATTTTTTAACTTTTAACTCGTTGCTGTATCTAGAATTTACTAATTCTATGATAGCTATATTTTCCCACTTTTGTTGAATAACTTTTGCTGATCCAAAACGTGAATTTTAGTTTAATCTCAATTCCCTTATGCTCTTGCATCTAATTTTAAGATGCTTCCTATTCCACTGGTTGTTTTGTCTATCTAAAACAAAATGCTACCTTAAAAATAATGTAATTATAATATAATAAATGTCATTAGTAAACAGAATACAATATATAATAAATAACATAATATAAAATAACAAAATATAATTTACCATATAACAAGGTCAAAGGAGAGCAAAACTATACAATCACTTGAAATATCCCCCAAAAGATATTTTATAAAATTCAATATTCATTTGTAATTTAAAAGAAAGAGTAAAATAGGGATTGATGAATGCTTCCAAAATACGAAGAAATTATATGTCTAAAAGAGAAAGAGGTAAGTGGTAGACTTTAGTAACACTGGCAATAAATGCAGGACAAGATGAGGATGCCTGATATAATAATGTTAAAGAAAAAGTATTATGTAACATTGTTTTTGCAGCACTGATGAGTTCAGTGAAAAGAGAATCTCATAGAAAAGAGTATCTCGTCCTTCTTAATGTATGTACAGTTGTCCATTGCATGAGCATAACAGCTTATTTAACCAATATGTTACTGATCTGCATCTGGAGTTCTAGGTTTTCATGGAATTTTATTATGCACAGTTGTTTCAAACACTAGGACTTCCTTTTATGTTTATATCTTTTGAAAGAAACAATATCTCCACAGATGATTTATCTGTGCTGGCTGCTAGCTGACTTCGGGTACTTCTCAGTTCTTCCCTTTACCTTCCTAGTCAATATGAAAAGGGAAGGCAAGAAGGTCTCCTGTTTAGAGACTGTAAAGATAGGTCTTGGTGATAAAGTCTTGGTCGTAAAGGCTAAAAGTATTAACCCAGAACAAATGTTTTTCCAGCTGTAACTGTGTGTGATTCCCTTGGCTTGATTCCGTAGAGGATGTAAGACAAGACTGTAGAATCTGCCCTCAAAGTGCTTCCAGTGGGATGAGCTAAGTCAAGTATGGTGGCATATCTAATTCAAGACAAAATCTCACGTCTCCTTTTCTCTCCTGGCAAAACTTGGTGGAGTGAATGTAGAAGTCACTGTATGCTTTAAATTAAAGCAACACAATAAATCTTGTATTGGAAGGTGCTTATTCTGGTCTCTTTGTGGAGACGAATTGGAAATTGTCTAGAAGAAGGAAAATTAGGTTAACCAAAGTTAAACTCATAAATAATTGAGCATTAATTAAATATCTGTGGTCTATGTTTCTCTTTGATCATAATTTGTCCCAATTTATAGACCTCTTTGATACCTGATTAATCCTTGTCAAAGATGCAGTTAACAATGATTATTACCGTGTATTAGGTTTTGCCTGGGCCCTGAAGAAACTATCCTAAATCACCAGCTATGATTGTCACTTGATTTCCTCACAGAGAACAATCAGAACTCCTTGTCTTAAGTGGCTTGGGATGAGAAACTAGTTAGTCTCTTAGATACTGTTAGAGGACCCTACAGAGCGCATTGGTGAAAGCTTGGAAAACACTGGGCTTCTTAAAATTGATTCTTGTAGTGCTTCAGGAAAGATCACTGAACCAAAAGGATAACGGTGTTTCTGGTTCTGTTGTTAGTGCTCTCCATGGAAACATTGCTGAAGCTTCTGGACTCAATTTCCTTCCCCATGTGTGAATGTCACTGAAAATATCCAACTCCATTCTATCCCCATATAACTTCAGAAACTAAGCAAAATGAAGACTCAAAATTCATTTCAAATAATGAAATGAATATATAATATAGAATGGAACTGGGAAAATACCTGGTTTAAATTCTGGAAAGTACCAACTCTACAATTCTGGATAAGTTGCTTAATCTTGCTTAGTCTAATTTAATGCCCACCTCACAGGATGTTATGATGATTAATTTAATATCTTTGTATAACATACAGTGTTATATAATTTCTTCTTGTCTTTCTTGAGTAAATTCATATCCTTAAGCAACTCACTGTAAACAACAGTTACTTGCTTAAATTACTCTTATCTTCTATTATCAGCTGAATTGTGTCCTGCTGAAGTTAATATGTGGAAGTCTTAACCCCCAATACCTCGTAATATGACTGTATTTGGAGATAAGGCCCTTACATAGGTAATTGAGGTCAAATGAGGTCAAGTGGGTGGGCTCTAATCCAATATGACTGGTGTCCTTATAAAAAGAAAGTATTAGGACACAGACATGCACAGAGAGAAGACCATGTGAAGACAAAAGGAAAACATGGCATCTACAAACCAAGAAGAGATACTTGAGAAGAAATCAATCCTGCTGACACCTTATCTCAGATTTCTAGCCTCTAGACCTGTGAGTGAGTAAATTTCTGTTGTTTAACCTCCTCAGTCCCTGGTACTTTGTCATGGCAGCTCTAGGAAACTAATACAACTTTTTATGGCCTCCTTGTCTCAAGTTGAAAGTTCAATATTTGGCATCATAGCTAGGAAACAAAAATATCATCTACATTCCTTGTTGTAGTCTTTCTTCCCCATTCTCATTGCTGGTAATTTCCATATTTGGGTCTGTTTTCTGTGCCTTGTAAACAGAGCGTTACGCTCATTTCTGGTCTTACTGCTAATATACAGTAAATGTGCAGATACTGAATAGGTTTTGGAGAAGTGCAACATATAGTTGGCACATGTGTGTATGTGTGTGTATTCATATAATTTATACTTTTTCTCTATTTTTTTCCTTTGGTGTGAGCTAAGATTCTCTGCTTTTGTGACGAGTACTCCTGAATACTAATCCCTGAATTTAATTCACCAAAAATTGCCAAAAATAATAATAATATGGGGAAAGAGAGAGTGATAGAGGGAGAAGAAGAAACAATCAGGCAAGGGCAGTACTGTGAATTGTTAGGGTCTTATTAATAAGATTATGTTAGTCTAGAGGAAATGACCGTAAATATCATCAGTGAGCCCAGTTGGTCTTTACTGACTGCTAGACACATCCCTGAGTTCTGTTCTTAGTCTCCAACTGTATGATTACTACTGTCTGGAAGTATTATTTGAACAACTAAAGTCACTTAATGGAAAAGGAATATGTCCTTAGAGAATCAACAGTAATTTTTCTATCTGATTAAAAAGGACTGTTGACTGTCTGGAAACCTCAGTCATATGTGTAAGCAGGAAAGCATTGGCTATTAAAAGTGGATGATGTAAAGAGATGAGCAGAAACTTTGGCGATAGGTATACCTGGATTTAATTCTCACTTCTACCACTTGGCAGCTGGATAGCCTTAGGCAAGTTTCATACCTCCCTGAAATTCACTTAATTCAGTCTGTAAAATGGCATAATAACTTATTATAGCATCCTTTTAGGAATTTTAAATCAGTTCTTGAAATAAAAGTACACAATATATAGGCAAGTATGGATTCCTCAATAGGTCTTTGACCTTTCATTTCTCCAGTATCCCACCCGCATCAAATAAAGAAAAATACTTTTTAAAATTTACGAGTATTTCATTGTTCTAAAGTTAAAGCCATAAAAATAGAAATAATCAAATGGCCTACTATCATACCATTAGAAGAAAAAAAAAACGGTGTTCGTGAGAGTTCCATATTAGAATACAAGTTTTCCTTAGGTACCTGTTTATGTATGCTATTCTGCTCTTTACAATAAATAATTAAATTTAAAAGACTTAATTCCTCACTTTTAAGACCTTATTAGTTTACAAATTACATATTGACCTATGCTAAATTTTATACCAACCCATGCTAATGAATTCAGTACAGAAAACAAAAAACACTGCACTCAAGCAAACTACATATATATATATTACTTAAACGCATTTATATCCTACCGTGTCTCATAAAGCATTGTGGTATCTCAGCGGAATACAGACAATCAAATATAATGGCAAAAGCACTTAATATAAACAGGGCCAAGGAAACATAGACAGAAGATGAAGAAAAGATGAGGGAAATGTGAACAGGAGGATGTGTAGTTAATCGAGTTGTATGTTTTGACCTTAAGATTCTCTGTGTGGGGACTTCCCTGGTGGCACAGTGGTTGGGAATCCGCCTGCCAGTGCAGGGGACAGGGGTTCGAGCCCTGGTCTGGGAAGATCCCACATGCCGCGGAGTAACTAAGCCCGTGCGCCACAACTACTGAGCCTGTGCTCTAGGGCCAATGAGCCACAACTACTGAAGCCCGCGTGCCACAACTACTGAAACCCCAGCGCCTAGAGCCCGTGCTCTGCAACGAGAGAAGCCACAGCAATGAGGAGCCCGCATACCACAATGTAGAGTAGCCCCCACTCACCCCAACTGGAGAAAGCCCATGTGCAGCAACAAAGACCCAACACAGCCAAAAATAAATAATAAATAAATTTATTTAAAAAACAAAGATTCTCTGTGGATAAAACAACATGTAAATAATTGGTTACAAAGCCACATTATTTGAAGGTGCCAGACTGCACATTAACAGTCTGACACAAAGGGACAGCACAGGAAAACTATTCAAACATAAAGATTTTTAAATCTTTGCAGTTTGAAACCTTTTAGAGCAAGTATAATGAGCTCGACACACATTTCAACACTCAACATGTTAATCACATGTTCAAAGTATGTCTCAAAGTCATTGGAAATAGTTGCTGTCTCTGTCTCTGATATGTAAAACAGATCTGTGATGTGTAAAACTCAGGAGGTATTGATATCCACTTTTTGGCATCTGAACAGGAAACAAAGTTGTTTCGCAGTGATAATAAAGAATGAAGTAAATGCAACAGTCAAATAAAAGACAAAGTACTGAAGGAATGTATTAACAAAACGAATCCAACTAAATTCTGGTGACCTGGGGCCTACGATTGTACACACTGCATGGAAATAACCCAGCCTAAATACTGGCATAGGAGGAAGGGTACTGCTAAGCCCATCACAGTATAATCCTTTTAAATGCCCCTTTCAAGGTTGTCTGCACTCAACACTGAGTATAGGAAATCTTCCCATCAGGCAGAAACACTGGCTGCCCAATGATTGACCAAGAAATTAACACACTAATGAATAAATGATGCTAAGTTATTTCTATCCCTGACAACGGGAAACAGCACACGCTCTGTGTCAATGTTATGTCCTCTTTCCCACTTTTCTAAATGGTCAATTATGTTTTTCCCTTCATTGCTTTATATCATGTGTGGCAGGCATGATGGGAAATGGCTACCAATGGTTCTGTTATTGATTTCTACCTTCATTTCACTGTGCCTAAAGAATATACTTTGTATGATTTCAGTTTCTTAAAAATGTATTGGTACTTGTATTGTGGCGTAACATACGGTCTTTCCTGGAGAATGTTCCATGTGTACTTGAGAAAAATGTGTATTCTGCTGTTGTTGAGTGGAGTGATCTATATATGGCTGTTAGGTTTAGTTGGTTAAATGTGTTATTCAGTCCCCCTACCTCTCTACTGATCTTCTGTCTAGATGTGTTATCCATTATTGAAAGCAAGGTATTGATCTCCAACTATTATTTTAGAACTATCTATTTCTTCCTTCAGTTCTGTCAATGTCTGCTTCACATATTTGGGGGATGTTTGGTACATATATGTTTATAGTTGTTATATCTTCTTGATAGATTGAACTTGTTATCAACATATAGTGGCCTCCTCTTCCTCTTGTGATAGTTTTTGATTTAAAGTTTATTTTGTGTGATATTAACGTAGCCATCCCAGATCTATCTTCCTTCCTTCCTTCCTTCCTTTCTTTTTCTCTCTCTCTCTTTCTTTCTTTTTGTTACTATTTGCATGGGATATTTTATTCTATGCTTTAACTTTCAACCAATTTGTGTCTCTTGTAATCAAGTGAGTTTTTTGCGGACAGCATATACTTGGATTATGGTTGTTTTTAAAGTCCATTGGCCAATATGTATATGTTTATTGGAGAGCTTAATCCACTTACTTTTTCAAGAATTACTGATGAGGAAGAACTTAATTCTGTCTGTTTCCTGGTTGTTTTCTGTATGTCTTATGCATTTTTTGCCGCTTATTTACTCCATTACTGACTTCTTCTGTGGTTTGCCGATTTTCTTGTAGTGAACTCTTGACCCCTTTTTCATTTATTTTTGCATATAGTCTATTGATATTTTCTTTGTGGTTATCAAGAAGATTACATTTACCCTTCTAAAGTTCAACCAATATCATTTGAATTAAAACCAACTTCTAAAGCACACAGAAACTCTGTTCCTCTACAGTTCCATTCCTCCTCTTTACATTATTGTTGTCACAAATTACACCTTTATACTTTGTGAGCCCAATAACATGGACTTATAATTATTTTAGGCATTTGTTTTTTCAATCATGTAAGAAATAAAAAGTAGGGTTACAAGCCAGTAGCACAATACTGGCTTTAGTATCTGCCCATGTATTTATCTTTACCGGAGACTTCTATTTCTTTATACAGCTTCGAGTTGCTGTCTAGTGTCCTTTCATTTCAACCTGAAGGTTCAATTTAGCATTTGTCATAGGGCAGTGTTAGGAAGTTGTAAAACAAACGCCCTCAGCCTTTGTTCATCTGGGAATGTGTTAATTTCTCCCTAAGTTTTGAAACCATTTTGGCCAAATATAGAATTCTTGGTGGACAGTTTCTTTCTTTCAGCACTTTAAATATGTCTGGCCTCTTGCTTGCGTGGTTTCAGATAGAAAATTAGCTATGAATCTTTTTGAGGATCCCTGCTTTGTAACAAATTTGTTTTTTCTTTCTCCTTTGGGAGGAAAGATTCTTTCTCTGTCTTTTGGCATCTGAGAGTTTGATTATACTGTTTCTTGTTGTGGGGTTCCTTGAGTTTCTCTTAGTCCTGAAATCAGCCAAAGATTTACAGCAACCACACACATACTGAACCAGGGAAGAGGCAATTGGAAAATGGCAGGAAAGCTTTGTGGCATTTTTACTTGCCCTTGCCCCATCCACTGTTAGTGTAGAGATGGTCTTCAAGTGGTGGAGTCTTAATACAGTGATAGTCTTAAAGTAGCGGCAGACCATTCGTAGTATGGGACCCTCAATCCTGCTTCAGGAGGGAGCAGAAGAGACCGTACTCTCAGATTATTATGTGTATCTGTTCTAACCTGTCTGGGAGCTACCTGAAGGACTGACACAAGATGCTTATCTCTGTCTTAGCTAACCTGGAACACAGTCTGGAAAAGCAGCGGTCATTGCTCAAAAAAAGTGCAAGGTGAACTAACAAAGCACAGATGGCTGGGGCTGAAGACTGTGCATTGAAATACAATAGACCACACAAGATGCAGGAGCAAAAGTTGGGGGGAGATTCTTTGGGAACTTAGAACATACAAAAAGTACACATGTGTCCAGAGAAATTAAGAAAGCCACATGCATACTCAAGATAAGATGCATGTTCTGAAAACACCAGAGGAGTCTCTAAGCTTTTACCATGGGCTGAGCCCTGAACTCAGTGCAGGTCAGCTAAATGTTGAAGGAGTGATCCAGCAATCTGCACAATGGGGAGAGGTGTGTGGTTTTGAGTGTGCATGTGGATGTGCTTGTGTATATTTGTTTTTGTTTGTCTTAGGTGCAGGAATTCAAGGACATCTCTGTCAAAACATTAGCTAAACATGAACTAAAGGAACAGAGACTTCAGTGCCTACATACGATAAGGAGTCATTGCAAAGCTATTTTGGAAAGTCAAAGTCATTACAGTCGTTGCAAAGCTAGTTTGGAAGGGTCCCTAAACAAACAGACTACTACAGCCTTCAACAATCAAAAGCCCAGAAAACCCTGGGAAAGTGGGAGCATCTGATGTCCATAGACACCACATTATAATATTTGAAAGCCAAATGTTCAACCAAAAAACTCACAAGGTATACAAAGACATGGAAAAGTATGGTCCATTTAAGAAAACAAATTAATTGATGAAACCATCCCTAAGGAAGCCCAGACTTTTCTCCATTGCATATTCTTGCCTCCTTTGTCATAGATTCATTGACCATAAGTGCATGGGTTTCTTTCTGGGCTCTCTATTCTGTTCCAGTGATGGATGTTTTTGTGCCGGTACCATACTGTTTTGATTACTGTAGGTTTGTAGCACAGTGTGAAGCCAGGGAGCATGATTCCTCCAGTTGTGTTCTTCTTTCTCAAGACTGTTTTAGCTATTCAGCATCTTTTGTGTTTCCATACAAACTTTAAAATTATTTGTTCTAGGTCTGTGGAAAATGCCCTTGATATGTTGATACAGACTGCATTGAATCCATAGATTTCCTTGGGTATGATGGTCATTTTAACAATATTAATTCTTCCAATCCGTGACCATGGTATATCTTTCCAGCTGTTTGTGTCATCTTTCATTTCTTTTATGAGTGTCATATAGTTTCCTGGGTACAGGTCTTTTACCTCCTTAGGCAGGTTTATTCTTATGTATTTTATTCATTTTTGTGCAATTGTAAATGGGATTGTTTCCTTAATTTCTCTTTCTGATAGTTCACTGTGAGTGTATAGAAATACAAAATTTATATATAGAAATCTATTGTATCCTGCAAATTTACCAAGTTCATGTTTGAGCTCGAATAGGTTTTTGATGGTGTCTTTCAGATTTTCTATGTATCATGCCATCTGCAAACAGTGACAGTTTTACTTTTTCCTTTCCATTTTGGAGTCCTTTTATTTATTTATTTGTTCTCGTCTGATTGCTGTGGCTAGGACTTCCAAAACTCTGTTCAATAAAAGTGGTGAGAGTGGGCATCCTTGTCTTGTTCCTGATCTTAGGGGAAATGCTTTCAGCTTTTCACCATGGAGTATGTTAGCTATGGGCTTGTCATATATGGCCTTTATTATGTTGAGGTATGTTCCCTCTATGCCCACTTTCTGGAGAGTTTTTACCATGAATGGATATTGAATGTTTTCAAAAGCTTTTTCTGCATCTATTGAGGTGATCGTATGGTTTTTAGTCTTCAATTTGTTACTGTGATGATAAGAGACCTAAGACAGCTACAGAGGCTAAGTGACCTTTCGTTCCCTGAATGGGTAGGTATCCTTGTTCTGCCTTCTAATTGAGTTAGTATCTGAGGAAAGAACTGCCAGGTGTCATTTAGTTCACAATACACTGCTGTGGCAATATAGAAATGAATTTGCCTAAGTCGTTTGGCTTTTCTCAATTATAGTAAATGAATATACTGAATGAATACTTCAACTTAAGGAAATGTTCTTAAAAATATATTAATGTAGGCAACTTCAGTGGAGAACTGAAAACAAAACAAAACATTCAGGTAAAGGGTTGAAATAAAAGTACACTCAGTTGTATCCAGTTTCCTTTTGTAAATCTCTCTTTTTAATTTGAGTGGACAGTCACTTGAGACTATCTGACTTGGGGCTAAGGAAATCTAAGCCTTCTTGGCCACACTGTGTTCTCTTATGTCATTTACTAAAGACACCAGTTGGGCTGCTGAAAAAAGCATGGGAGAAATCAATCCCTCACATCCAAAGGGCGGCTCTTGAAAATATGTGGGTTGTTGTAGTTATTTTGCTCTTCTGGCCTCAGAAGTTCTAATCTTAACCTTAGCCCCTCATGGAGAGAGACTTTGTAAACCAATTCGCACATTACTCATGTGACTGTTGAAAAAGAGAAACCCAGCTCTTTTCCTGTGCTTTCAACCAGTTATCTTCTTCAAAAATCTGTTTGGATTGTTATACGTTAATCTTGCCTGGCAAGGGACTTACGGGAAGGTTCTTATTGTTTGAAAGTTTGGTGCCAGTATCTGCAAAGAAAGAAGAAAGATGTGTTTATCAAACATCCCAATAGTGAAGGTGTGTGAAAGCAACTTTTGAAAAAGTTAATCTGTCAGAGTTTAGCCGTATTATTACGTTTTATTTTATTCATTGAAAATAAATAATTATCAATGAATCCTTTCTAGATTTTCTAGTTTCCCAAAGTTCCCTGCATTCACATTCTAAGAGGAAAAAATGGTATTTTAAGTCACTGCTCTCCACCTTATATTATTTATAATCACTCCTCGTGACCTCTTCCTTCCAAGAAACGTGATCCTGAGAAGTGTCCTTTGTTTGTCTTTGTGGAGTAAGTGATGAGGATGCATCCTGGAGACCTGTGAGATGTTCAACTTGTGGCATAATGAAAGTAGGATGGAGAGTTCTGGAAAGATCTGGAAAGGTGGCTGGTAGAGTGTGGCCAGATGTGGGAGAAGAGAGATGTACAGAGAGAGGGAGAGGAAATTTTCAGAGGGAGAAAATGAAACAAATAATTAAATAAGTTTTGTTGTGTGGTGTGGGATGCAAGCCTTTCTCTCCCCCTTTCCTTCACAATGTCTTTGTTAAAGACTGTGTTTTTCATTAGTTTTACTAAGATAGGATTTGCCGTTTTGTTTGGATACTGAGAATGGACCCATGGAAACAGTTACATTTGGGTTATCTCTGACTGTCTTTAATGAAGAACATAAATATTGGCCACACTATCTATGCACATGCTATCACCATGCCTTTTTTGTTCTCTGTTCATATATCTAAGTCCTCTTCTTTCTTTAAGGTCAATCTCAAATCTCATCTGAAATGTACATTTATTGATAGATTCAACCCATAATGAACCGTCCCTTCTTTGTCCTCCTTAGGCTCTGATTATTTATAAAAACTCATTTTTGAACTTAGAAACTGTCCAATGTGATATATTAGTTATTTCACCAGCATGTGTTATATCCTCAACACAATTATACGCTTTTGTGGGGCTGGGATCATAAATTCTGTAATTTTTCTCAGTACTTACACTTACTTTGATAAAAAGCGCATTCATTCATCTAAACATCATTTATTGGGTGTTAATTAAATATCTCAACTCAGTAAATATTGTTTGAATGAATGCATGCATGAATGAGGGAGTGTGCAATAGGTAGCCTAATGTACCGCCCAATGTGAGAAAACCAGAAACATAAACACAAAAGCAAGCCAAACAGTGGACCAGGACTTTCTGTAAAATATCCTGCTTTTTGTTGGATGATGCCATGAAGATCAAGATGCTCCTGAAAGGTCTTAATAGCTGACCAAGAATAGTAAACAATTGAAATTCTCTCAGGCTTCTTCAACCCTATCACTGGACACATTTATACCTCTCAGGAATGATATTAAAAGAAGAGATTAATAAAGCTTTTATAGATGAGTTGATAAATCTCTAAAGATTTAAGTCTTCATTGCCTCCTAGGTTTTCTCTATTTTGGGTTTCCAAAAGATTTCAATAAACCACAGGATAATTAAAAATTAGACATTCTCTTTCTTACCTTGACGTTTTTTGATGGTAAACACCTTTTAATTGTCTCCATAGTGCTGCCCAATTTCCACCAGTACAGTACTTAAGTGAATTTTGCTCTGGATGGTGGGCTATATAAGATGTAAACGAATTGTTCGTATATGTTTTAGAATTCTTCAAAAGGGCCTGGCCATGGAAATGCATTGAATATTACTTAAATAACTAAAGTAACTTCCTCAGAATTATTATTCTGTTCTGGTTAGGGTATATCTGCTCTGGTTTGTTAAAATTTCCCTTTAGAGTGGTTTTAATTTTGTTTCTGGTAGGGTCCTAGGATTTATTGCCACACCCATCCTGCATCTGTTTTTCTTTGAATTACTCTCCTTGCAGTTTCTGATTCATACAGGGCCTTACAGGTTAGTGACAACCTGGCCATCACAACGCTGGGAAGGACAGGCCTACTTTTCAGAGGTGTTGATGTTTTCTGTACCTGAAGGTTTTCAAGAGCTATCAATCTTCCTCACCACCGCCCTTGGCCCTCTTAATGGACTAAGCAGTTCCTCATGAGATTTCTGTAGGCTATCTGTACCAACTTCTCAATATTGTTCCATCCTGAGTCTAAATTCCTGGCCTCAAGGTAATGTTAGATTTCTAGCTCCAGCCCCTATTTACATAAGGCCTATACTAAGGAACGGAACCCACAGACATCAGTCCGCTCTTCTTTCTCTGGATTTAATTTCTCTGTTACTTTCTGAAACATGCAGGTGTTCCTTTCTTTCTTTTAATCTCAGCTATGTGCTTTTAACTTTTTCAAAATTGACCCAGAATTTACATGTGTCTCCAGTAAGAGTACATTAAATTGAGCTTAGTCTGCTATTCTACTGGCATGTTTGAGATCCAGATAATTTGCTACTTAACTGGATTCAATGACCTGTATATTTCAGGCATCTAAAACTCACCATGTTCCAAATTTGCCTCCTTATAGTTAGTAATTTTCTTGGGAATCTGGATGACATTAAATGGAATAAAGTTAGTGAGTGGCCCAGGAATGCCTGAAAGTTTGTTTGTCAGAGTGGCCAGGGAAAGTGAAGCAAGGAAGAAAAGCAAATGAAAAACAGAATCACATTATTATGGCTGAGTTTACTCCCAGGATTCCATGCAGAGCTCTCTGTAGAGCTGGGTTGGGTTATAACTTATGCCAGAGCTCTACGTGGGGCTGACACCATCTCATGCCAAGCTCTCAGTTCTGGGCTCACGTCATCTCTGGTCCACTCTGTGGAGTGGAAACTTTGGAGGAATGGCCAATGTGTTCCGCGGCATAGGAAGAGGGAAATTGTGAATGTGACTTTCTAAATTGTGGAGGAACTAACCACTGTAAATGTGCCTTGAACTATGTTGTTTAATTTGACCAGTCAGATCAATGACTTTCCCCTTGAATGAAATGCTGCTACGTATATGAGCAGAAAAACAAAACCGGTATAAGGAAGAGATAGCTAGTGGGAAGCAGCCGCATAGCACAGGGAGATGCGCTGGGTGCTTTGTGACCACCTAGAGGGGTGGGATAGGGAGGGTGGGAGGGAGGGAGATGCAAGAGGGAGGAGATATGGGGACATATGTATAACTGATTTACTTTGTTATAAAGCAGAAACTAACACACCATTGTAAAGCAATTATACTCCAATGAAGATATTAAAAAAAAAACTGGTATAAGGAGATGGAGAGACTGGGAGTCTTATTTTCCCACCAATTAACTTTGCCTCTGACCATGACCTTCCCTTTGAGTCTCCTAGACCTTGGGGGTGATCGCAGCCCCTTGGGTTGGGTGACGGCAACCCCATCTTCACTAGAACCTCTATAGTTAACTTTGATTTTTCCCACTCCGTCTATCCATCCCATGCATGCAGTCAGACATTTGATCTTGGACTTTTCCTGGCAAAATATGCTTGAATATAACCATTTCTTTTCACTCCCACTGCTACTGCTATTGTCACTGCCTTAACTAGGGCTTTATCTTTAAGTTCTTTATATAAATATATAAATATCTATATATAAATATAACATACAAATAAATAAAATATAATATTAATTCTGATGATTTTGAAGTCTTTTCTTGATAAAGACTTTTCCTGTTAAAGATACACAATATCTTATATAAATATTTTTGTATTATCTGTTCTTTTCTTAGAAATTTAGCCATATGATTCTCTCTCTTGGTTTGTCTAGAACTTTTTGATTGAATGCTGGCTATTTTATTTGGCTTTTTTTGTTTTTCTCAGTGGAAACGTTGTTTTGCTTCAAAATATTTTATTCTACCTGGAAGTAGCAAATCTTCAAATTACACTTTTTTAAATGCTTTCAAATATCAATACTATAGGTGTCACAAAATCTAGAAAAATGACATTTAAAAATTAACTACTGCCAGATGTGTCTCTATAAAACTTTTCTCCCACTCTTTTAGCTATATATTCTTTAACTGCCTCCTCATACGACAGTTTATGTATTTTCGAAATAAAATTTTAAGAAATAAACTTTGTAGTTTTTAGACATAGATTTCTTGTAACATGGTTGATTAGAATTTGCTTCTAGTTATTAATAGTTTAGAAAAGTTTATTTCAGCTTCACAATTTATTATTGATAATGTCACATTAATTTTCATTGTTAACTTTGAGAAAACCTCTGTGGATTACTTCCTCATAAGTATTTACTATTATAAATGCATTACTGATTTCAGTACTGCTATAGGTCTGTGCATTACAGGGATTCTGATAAAATACTCACTCACACCATTCCATTACACACATTGTTGATGGAGTATATTCATTTATTTATTTATTTATTTATTTATTTATTTATTTATTTTTGGCTGTGTTGGGCCTTCGTTGCTGAGCGCAGGCTTTCTCTACTTGCAGGGACTGGGGGCCACTCTTCGTTGCGGTGCACAGGCTTCTCATTGCGGTGGCTTCTCTTGTTGCAGAGCACGGCCGCTAGGCACGGAGGCTTCAGTAGTTGTGGCTCGCAGGCTCAATAGTCGTGGCTCACGGGCTCTAGAGCGCAGGTTCCGTAGTTGTGGCACACCGGCTTAGTTGCTCCGTGGCATGTGGGATCTTCCCGGACCAGGGCTCGAACCCTTGTCCCCTGCACTGGCAGGTGGCTTCTTAACCACTGCGCCATCGGGGAAGCCCCTGGAGTATATTCCTGACAGAAGAAAATTTCCGTTTTGACTAAGCATTGATGAGAACTGAATCTTTGACTTATCTTTCACATGCCTGATGATTGAAATAATTTTCCACAGAATAGCTTCTGGTTTTGTACTTTTCAGTTGTTTTTTTCTTCTTCAAACGCACATGCTTTGAGAGCTGTGAAGTGCAAGACATGGCTATATTGTAAGGTGGTTTTTGTCCTTATGCTTCTGTGTCTTGTGCTAGGTTAAGTCAGTAGAGTAGTCAGTATGAGTACTGGAAGTTATTCCTGTAATGGGATAGTATATAGTCAATTACATACGGCGGTGTCTGAAAATCACATAATAGCCTCACTTAAAACATCTCCTTAGGGCTTCCCTGGTGGCGCAGTGGTTGAGAGTCCACCTGCCGACGCAGGGGACACGGGTTCGTGTCCCGGTCCGGGAAGATCCCACATGCCGCGGAGCGGCTAGGCCCGTGAGCCATGGCCGCTGAGCCTGTGCGTCCAGAGCCTGTGCTCCACAACGGGAGAGGCCACAACAGTGAGAGGCCCGCGTACCACAGAAAAAAGAAAATCTCCTTAGCCAGATTTCAAAAAAGCCTGTGGCCCTTCCAATATGATCCAACATAGCGGAATATGATAGAAGGAAAATTGGCAAAGAAAGAGACACTGGTCTTACCTGATGGAAGTTAAAATATCTCACTTTTGACAATTTTGCAAAAACTTATAATTCCATGAACGAATTTCTAGGGTTCTTCATAGGACCTAAAGAGGAACCCATAGAGTTGTGGAACAGCAATAGAAGCTGCTGTGATGAGAAGCCCGGGCACCGCAACAAAGAGTAGCCCCCGCTCGCCGCAACTAGAGAAAGTCTGCACGCAGCATTGAAGACCCAACGCAGCCAAAATAAAAATAAATAAAGATAAATAGATTTATTTTTAAAAAAGTAATACTCAGGTTTGAGGCATGAGAAATATGATGAGGAGAAATTAGCTAATCCTTTCAGAACTTTTAAAATATCAAACTCAGTCTCTAAGATTTTAGCATTATATACAACGTTGGTTACTTATGAGTGGTTTGGGAAGGCCAATTTAAAATTTTCTGATCTTACTGTATTGAAATACACGGCCCTAATGTTTTCCACATTGACTATATGAATGATGAAGTAAAGTCAATCATGTATTTCCTTTCCAACTGGACAGAAAACAAAAATTTAAAAAGTGTTTGGACTACTGACTTTTGATTTCTTCTAAGGCAAGTGTATAGGTAATTTTTATTCCCTGATTAGGAGAAAAATGGTGGAAGAGGGCAGGGTTAAGAATTAAGATTTCAAGAGCGTGAGAGGTAGATGGCCAACCAGAGTTCCTAAGGTTCGGTGCCTGTAACTGTTGCCGCCGCTTAAGCCTGCCAAAGCAGTGGTACGGCTGCTGCCCTCGTATTTGCTACCTCTAGAAACATTCTTGCCAGTAGTGGCGGCAGCGGGACTCAATTACCCCCTTTTCTCACTCTCTCCAGAAGCTCCAGATGGCGTCTTCTGTGGGCAACGTGGCCGACAGCACAGAACCAACGAAACGTATGCTTTCCTTCCAAGGGTTAGCTGAGTTGGCACATCGAGAATATCAGGCAGGAGATTTTGAGGCAGCTGAGAGACACTGCATGCAGCTGTGGAGACAAGAGCCAGACAATACTGGAGTACTTTTATTACTTTCATCTCTGCACTTCCAGTGTCGAAGGCTGGACAGATCTGCCCACTTTAGTACTCTGGCAATTAAACAGAGCCCTCTTCTGGCAGAAGCCTATTCGAATTTGGGGAATGTGTACAAGGAAAGAGGGCAGTTGCAGGAAGCAATGGAGCATTACCGGCATGCATTGCATCTCAAACCAGATTTCATCGATGGTTATATTAACCTGGCAGCCGCTTTGGTAGCAGCAGGCGACATGCAAGGGGCAGTACAAGCTTACGTCTCTGCTCTTCAGTGCAATCCTGATTTGTACTGTGTTCGCAGTGACCTGGGGAACCTGCTCAAAGCCCTGGGTCGCTTGGAAGGAGCCAAGGCATGTTATTTGAAAGCAGTGGAGACGCAACCGAACTTTGCAGTAGCTTGGAGTAATCTTGGCTGTGTTTTCAATGCACAAGGGGAGATTTGGCTTGCAATTCATCACTTTGAAAAGGCTGTCACCCTTGACCCCAATTTTCTGGATGCTTATATCAATTTAGGAAATGTCTTGAAAGAGGCACGGATTTTTGACAGAGCTGTGGCAGCTTACCTTTGTGCCCTAAGCTTGAGCCCAAATCATGCAGTGGTACGTGCCAACCTGGCTGGTGTATACTATGAGCAAGGCCTGATGGATCTGGCAATAGACACCTACAGGCGAGCTATTGAATTGCAACCACATTTCCCTGATGCTTACTGCAACCTAGCCAACGCTCTGGAAGAGAAGGGCCGTGTTGCCGAAGCAGAAGATTGTTATAATACAGCTCTGCGGCTGTGCCCCACCCATGCAGACTCTCTGAATAACCTGGCCAATATCAAAGGAGACCAGGGAAACATTGAAGAGGCAGTTCGCTTGTATCGTAAAGCATTAGAAGTCTTCCCAGAGTTTGCTGTTGCCCATTCAAATTTAGCAAGTGTATTGGAGCAGCAGGGGAAACTGCAGGAAGCTCTGATGCATTATAAGGAGGCTGTTCGAATCAGTCCTACCTTTGCTGATGCCTACTGTAACATGGGAAACACTCTAAAGGAGATGCAGGATGTTCAGGGAGCCTTGCAGTGTTATACTCGTGCCATTCAGATTAACCCTGCACTTGCGGATGCCCACAGCAATCTGGCTTCCATTCACAAGTATTCAGGGAATATTCCAGAAGCAATTGCTTCTTATCGCACTGCTCTGAAGCTTGAACCTGACTTTCCTGACGCTTATTGTGATTTGGCTCATTGCCTGCAGATTGTCTGTGATTGGACAGACTATGATGAGCGAATGAAGAAGTTGGTCAGCATTGTGGCTGACCAGCTGGAGAAGAATAGGTTGCCTTCTGTGCAGCCTCATCATAGTATGCTCTATCCTCTTTCTCATGGCTTCAGGAAGGCTATTGCTGAGAGCCATGGGAACCTCTGCTTGGATGAGATCAGTGTCCTTCATAAACCACCGTACGAACATCCAAAAGACTTGAAGCTCAGTGATGGTCGACTGCGTGTAGGATACGTGAGTTCTGACTTTGGGAATCATCCTACCTCTCATCTTATGCAGTCTATTCCAGGCACGCACAATCCTGATAAATTTGAGGTCTTCTGTTATGCCCTGAGCCCAGATGATGGCACAAACTTCCGAGCGAAGGTGATGGCAGAAGCCCATCATTTCATTGATCTTTCTCAGATTCCATGCAATGGGAAAGCAGCTGATCGCATCCATCAAGATGGTATACACATCCTTGTAAATATGAATGGTTATACCAGGGGTGCTCGAAATGAACTCTTTGCTCTCAGGCCAGCTCCTATTCAGGCAATGTGGCTGGGCTACCCTGGGACCAGTGGCATGCTTTTCATGGATTATATCATCACTGATCAGGAAACTTCACCTGCTGAAGTTGCTGAGCAGTATTCTGAGAAACTGGCTTATATGCCCCATACTTTCTTTATTGGTGATCATGCTAATATGTTCCCTCACCTGAAGAAGAAAGCAGTCATCGATTTTAAGTCCAATGGGCACATTTATGACAATCGGATTGTGCTGAATGGCATCGACCTCAAAGCATTTCTTGATAGTCTCCCAGATGTGCAAATTGTCAAGATGAAATGTCCTGAGGGAGGAGACACCGCAGACAGCAGTAATACAGCTCTTAATATGCCTGTCATTCCTATGAATACTATTGCAGAGGCAGTTATTGAAATGATTAACAGAGGACAAATTCAGATAACAATTAACGGATTCAGTCTTAGCAATGGACTGGCAACTACCCAGATCAACATTAAGGCTGCCACTGGAGAGGAGGTTCCCCGTACCATTATTGTAACCACACGTTCTCAGTACGGGTTACCGGAAGATGCCATTGTGTACTGTAACTTCAATCAGTTATATAAAATTGACCCATCTACTTTGCAGATGTGGGCAAATATTCTGAAGCGTGTTCCCAATAGTGTACTGTGGCTGTTGCGTTTTCCAGCAGTAGGAGAACCTAATATTCAACAGTACGCACAAAATATGGGCCTTCCCCAGAACCGTATCATTTTTTCACCTGTTGCTCCTAAAGAGGAACATGTTCGGCGAGGCCAGCTGGCTGATGTCTGCTTGGACACTCCACTCTGTAATGGACACACCACAGGGATGGATGTCCTTTGGTCAGGGACACCCATGGTGACTATGCCAGGAGAGACTCTTGCTTCCCGAGTTGCAGCTTCCCAGCTCACTTGTTTAGGCTGTCTTGAGCTTATTGCTAAAAATAGACAAGAATATGAAGACATAGCTGTGAAACTGGGAACTGATCTAGAATACCTGAAGAAAATTCGTGGCAAAGTCTGGAAGCAGAGAACATCTAGCCCTCTGTTCAACACCAAACAGTACACAATGGACCTAGAGCGGCTCTATCTACAGATGTGGGAGCATTACGCAGCTGGCAACAAACCTGATCACATGATTAAGCCTGTTGAAGTCACTGAATCGGCCTAAATAATGACTGTGTGCACAGGAGAATTACCCTGTACCTGAGCCTCAACCTTCTGGGGGAAAGGGAACTACTTTTTCCTTATCCGTACAATGCCATGTTACAGATGGGTGACAGACAATGATAAGAAATAGCACAGCCAGACTTGCTTCCTGCATGATCATGATCGTGATAGGGAGAGACACAAGAGATGGGAAACTGCTGTTCCACAAGGAGTCTCCATAGAATTTTGCAGCATCCAGGTGGCTGGAAGGTCTGGAAGGTAAGTCTGGAAGGTCTGATCTCCCTTGGTCTTCCATGGGATGGATGGTTAGTGTGGAAGGGAGATAGAGATTGCCCAGCCATTTTGTGATTATCATGGATTGATTGAGTCTTCTGAATTAATATTTTTCTTTATATTTTGGGTATTGGAGCTTTTAAAAATGTTTGGTTTCAGGTATTTTTATTCATGTGAAGTGTATATGATTCTCTTGAGATAAGGTTTTAAGCTAAAATATTCCTTGTTTTAGTTTTTGAACTCTACAGATAAATGGGGACTTTGCTGGTGTGGTCTTTTTATAGGTTTTATAAACCACTTGAGCCTATATCAGTCATTTTAGTTTGTGACATAATGTTTGGACCTGTCAGTGCTTTGTTGGTTTATAGATGATGGCTTAAATTCTTTTCCTGGTCCGTTTCCTTCTTCCCTTCCCCCCACTTTAAAAATTCTCCTGTAACTTGGCGAACAAAAAACCAAGTCTGATTCAAAACCTCCCAGAGTGTTTCTCTTAAACACATCTTCTGATGCCAAATGAAGTTTCTTAGGAGCGATTATTAATTCTGAAGGGCACAGTTGTGGTACTGTCACTGATTATAATAATAATGGATTTTTGGCCTAGAGTTTTGACCTATTTCACCAGTGTTTTACCGTTGACTGCCCCTTTATGCTGCTTCCAAAAGTGATAGTGTGTGTCAAGATTTTTACTTTCATTGCTAAAGTTTGTTTTTTTTTTTAGTGAGTCCTGTTCTTCCTTTTTCTTTCAGCAGAAATGAAATTCCATGTAAGTATAAGTATTCAAATATTTGATCAGTAAGTCACAGTTATCTCCAGTACATTAAATAGCTTTCATCAAAAAACATGTTATAGGTAAAAAGCTCTGAAGGACCAGCTATGTATATGATAATTATGTTTCAGACCTTCTAGGGTATTATATATAATAACTTGTCTTCTGGACGTGGTCTTGAAGTCTTTATGGATTCAGCCTCAGTAGTAGTGAACTGCACTGCTACTTGGTTTGGAGTACAAATTAGACTTTAGCCCTCCTGGAGGTGGAGTTTTTGGTACTGAAAACCATAGGAATGAAATTATTGTATTTCAACAAAGGATCGAGGGCTTGAGGCTTAAACAAGGCAACATACGTTTGGGAAGCAGTCAGCCTTGAGAGCAGGTAAGGACATGCCAGGCATGCGGCCGCTGCTCGAAGGGACTGTCCCTACTTGTTCCCCTCCTTGTTCCATTCCATGGGAGATAAATCACCAGGGCCCAGAGATCAGAAAGAATGTAAAATGAGACAAACAAAGCTGTCTCCCCCCTGCACATGCAGGTTATTTTTGATGCTTCTGGGTTTATGGGTTTTCTCCCAGGGAATTTAACCTTGAGCCGAGACAGTCTGTAGATAATGTGAACCACCATCTGGCAACCTTCCGATTTCCAGTCTGTATAATCTGCAACTGTAGCATAATAAAATTTGCCTTGCAACCATCAGTTGTCTTGGTCCTTCTGACCCCATCCGTCGGTGCTACTTCAGTTCCTTACCCCTTCCCTTCTGACCCTGGGCGGTGAGATCCTCTTTCTCCGGCTGGTCCGCGGCAAGTGGCACTCGAACAGGGACCTGAAGCGTGAAGGCAATTAAAAGAAAAAGAAAGTGCAGGTAAGAGAACCCTTATGCAAAATATGTGTGGCCACCAGTAAAAGTGAAACTAATAGAGGCATAAGGCAATAGTCAGAAGTAAAATAAGATGGGGCAAAAGGGCTCAAAGGAGTGTGAATTATTTGCTCAGGTTTTACTTTTGATGCTTAAAGCTCGGGGTAATAAAGTTTCTACCTCACAGTTGACTGAATTTTTACAGCATATCCATGGTGTATCTCCCTGGTTTCCTGATGGCAGCTCTGTTGACATAGAAATCTGGCAGAAAGTTGGAGAAGATTTAAAAAATTATTATGAGTCTCGAGGGCCTACTCATACTCCTGTTGTTACATATAGTTTGTGGACTCTGATAAAAATATGTTTAGATTCTTCTCATGATAGTGTTGATTTGAATGTAAAGTCAGAAAAACATAAGCCTCTGACAGAAGGAGAGACTGTATTATCAGCTACTGTGTCGCCACTTCCTAAACTGAAAGAGCTAATTAATTTAAATATTTTAGATGAAGAGGAACATTTTGACTTAACAGATGAGGCTTGTAAACATGAAAGAGAGAAATATCCTGAGGATGATTTTCTAATGGCTATGATAGATAAGTCAGTGAAAAAGCTGCAGGTTAATAAGGACTGTCTTCCTCAAAAATCTACATCTGTAAAAATGCTCAGTCCCTTGCAGTGTGCTGTACAAGGAGCAATAAAACGAGGAGAAGATCCTATTTTCTGTTGTCCCGTCATAGAAAGACCTGATTCTAATAATCCTCAACAAGCTACTAGGGAGCATCAGTCTCTCCCTTTTAAAGTTTTGAAAGATTGAAAATCTGCCTGTGCTCAATATGGGCCCACTGCTGCTTTTACTACTGCTATGGTTGACAGGAGAAGCTCTTCCCCCCGCCGATTGGAAGTCTATTGCACGAGCTTGTTTAAATGGTGGAGATTATTTAATATGGAAGTTTGATTTTTATGAACGGGCTGCTGAACAAGCAGAAAAGAATGCTGCCCATAATATTCCAGTTGATTATCATATGCTGATTGGGGAAGGACAATATCTTTCTTTACAAGATCAATTAACTTATCCCTTTGTTGCTTATCCTCAGATAAATCATTTGGCATTACAAGCCTGGAGGAAATGACCTTCTACACACAAAACTGAGGATCTTTCAACAATTAGACAGGGACCTGATGAACCATATGCTGATTTTGTAGATAGGTTGTCACAGGCGGTGGGGAGACTCATTGTGGAGGGACTCACTGGTACAATTGTAGTTAAGCAACTTGCTTTTGAGAATGCTAATAATGCATGTCAGGCTGCGATTCGACCTTGGAGAAAACGGGGAACATTGGAGGATTATATTCGCCTTTGTGCAGACATTGGGCCTACTTATATACAGGGTGCTGCTGTGGCTGCAGCATTAACTAAAGTGGGGTTTAAAAACAATCAAAAGAAAACAAAGACTTGTTTTAAATGCGGAAAGGCAGGTCATTTTGCTAGAGAATGTAGATCTTTTAATTCTAACCCTAGTCCTTCCTTCCCTACTCAAAAACCTCCAGATGGTCAGAAAATCCCTGGTTTATGCCCTAAATGCAATAGGGGAAAACATTGGGCACAAGATGGTTGCTCAGTGGCCCACAAGGATGGGCCACCACTGTCGGGGAACTCCTCCCGGGGCCTTCCCCGGCCCCAACAAATAATAAGGGCAATGTCTGTGTATCCTCCTCAAATTATCAATCAGACATTAACCAAAAACAAAAACATACAATATCCTCGCTCTCCAGAGCAACACCAGGAAGCGCAGGACTGGAGCTCAGTACCTCCGCCCGATATGTATTAACTCCTGAAATGGGTCTTCAGGCCCTCTCTACGGGCATCTGTGGACCTTTACCCAAGGGTTTGATGGGACTATTATTGGGAAGAAGTAGTGTCACCATGAAAGGTTTAACTATTATGCCAGGAGTCACAGATTCTGACTACGAAGAAGAAATAAAAGTCATGGCACAAACTATTAAAAATATAATAACTATTTCTCCTAGTGATAAAATTGCACAATTGCTCCTTTTGCCCTTAGTACCTCATGGACAAATTTGACAACATCAAAAGAGAGAAACAAAGGCTTTTGGATCGTCTAATGCTGCCTACTGGATTCAGAAGATAGGGAAAGAACGTCCAGAAATGAAATGAACCATTAATGGAAAGGTTTTTTCAGGTTTGTTAGACACTGGAGCTGATGTCTCTGTTATGACGCAGATACACTGGCCTAAACATTGGCCCATTAGTCCTACTATTACAGAACTTTACAGAATAGGACAAAGTTCTTCTCCTATGCAAAGTAGTCAGTTTTTATTATGGCAAGATAGTGAGGGCCATTCAGGATACTTCCAGCCTTATGTTTTGCCTGGGCTGCCTTTAAACCTCTGGGGCCGAGATATATTAAAAGAAATGGGAGTATTACTTTATAGTCCAAACTCTCAAGTCTCTAATATGATGTTGGATCAAGGATTTCTTCCCACAAAAGGGCTGGGAACAAATCAGCAAGGAACTGTCTATCCTATTGATGTGAAAATAAAAAATGATAAGGTTTGGGTTTTTCTTAGGGGCCTTGGATTCTCCTCCACTCACTGCTGATCCAATTACTTGGCTGACTGATGACCCTGTATGGGTGGACCAATGGCCCCTCACAAAGGAGAAATTAGAAGCTGCAGAACAATTAGTACTGAAACAATTAGGGCATTTAGAAATTTCCAGTAGTCCTTGGAATACTCCTATTTTTATTATCAAGAAAAAATCTGGAAAATATAGGTTATTACAGGATCTAAGAGCTGTTCATAAAACTATGCTAATAATGGGAGCTCTTCAGCCAGGCCTACCCTCTCCAACAGCCATACCACACAATTATCATCTTTTAGTTATAGATTTAAAAGATTGTTTTTTCACTATTCCTTTGTTTCCTGAAGATAGAAAACATTTTGCTTTTAGCTTGCCTTCCTTAAATTTTAAGGAAGCCATGAGGAGATTTCAATGGAAAGTATTGCCTCAGGGCATGGCAAATAGTCCTACATTATGCCAAAAATATGTGGCTCAGGCCTTGACTCCTGTGAGAAAAAGGTTTCCATCGTTATATCTCATACATTATATGGATGATATACTTTTAGTCACTGATAATATTTCTTTATTAGAGACTGCTTTTCAATTTTTACAACAGTCCTTACAATCATTTGGCTTGGTCATTGCCTCAAAAAAAATTCAAAGACAATCTCCATTTTTATATTTGGGAAAATATATCGATAACACTACTATTAGGCCTCAAAAACTGCAAATTCGAGTTGATAATTTAAAAATATTAAATGATTTTCAAAAATTACTTGGAGATATTAATTGGCTAAGGCCTTCCTTAAAACTTACTACTGCTCAATTACAGCCTTTGTTTGATGTTCTTAAAGGTGACTCAGATCCTTCTTCTTCACGCTCTATAACTCCAGAAGGATTTCAAGCTTTACAAATAGTCAATAGATCTATCAGTTCTACACAATTAACTAGAATTCATACTCACCTTCCAATTTTCTTAATAATTTGTCCAACTCATGTGCCTACTGCCGTCTTATGGCAAACTGTTGGAATTATTGAATAGATTCATATGAAAACTACACCCTCTAAAGTTATTAACCCTTATTATGAACTTATTAGTAATTTAATAATGCAAGGTAGAACTAGATGCTTACAACCTATAAGTATAGAACCTTCTCAAATTATTATCCCTTATTCAGTTAGTCAACAAAATTGGGTTTTTCAACATAGTAATGAATGGGGTCTTGCTCTTGCAGGATTTTCAGGTACCTTGGAATGCCATTACCCTGCTGATAAATTGATCCAATTCAGCAAACTTAACTCATATCTTTCCTTCTATAATTAGGCAACAGCCTGTTCCTCATGTACCTTTGGTTTTTACGGACGGTTCTTCTTCAGGAGTGGCTACTGTAATCATTGACGACGGAACAAACCTCATTAAAGAAACTTCCTTGACTTCAGCTCAACGTGTTGAACTGTATGCTGTCATTATGGCTTTTAAACATTTGCCTTCTATATCTTTTAATTTGTTTTCTGATAGTAAATATCTTATTAGCTTATGATTTCTTCTGGAGACTGCGACCATAGGACATACTAATAACCCTGAATTATCATCCTCTTTTCGTTTGCTTCAACAGCTTATTCGTTCCCATGATGGTCCTGTTGCATGTCTGTATATCCGTGCTCATTCTAACTTGCCTGGGCCATTGACTAAACTTAATGCGACTGCAGATGTTTTAACTCGATGTAAACGTGATCTTTATCCTGTACATTTTCCTCCCAAGAATAGAGTTGAAGTTACTCCTCCTCCTCAATCTCTTTTCCCTAAAGCAGGACATGTCCCAATTTACCGTACTCCTTTCCGTTCGTCATGCTGTCAAGAATGGCTAATGTACTGCATTCATTATCTTCATGCTGTTGATACTCATGGTCCATGTCCTGGACACCCTCATATTATGGTAAGTTATGATCAAACTGCTTCACAAGCAGCACAGCCGTTGCACGCTCTACACCGTCAGTCGGCGGCTACATTACACACACAATTTTCCCTTACTCGTGAAGCCGCCCGACAAATTGTTAAGCAATGCCCACAATGCTTACCTCACCTTCCTGTTCCACATTATGTTGTTAATCCTTGTGGATTATTACCTAGACATTTATGGCAAATGGATGTTACTCATATCCCGTCTTTTGGGAAATTACAGTTTGTTCATGTCACTATCGATACTTATTCTGATTTCCTCTGTGCTACAGCACAGACCGGAAGAGCTACTAAACATGTTATCACTCATTTATTACACTGTTTTGCTTTCATGAACCTTCCCAAAATTATTAAAACAGATAATGGGCCCGCTTACTCTAGTGCTGCTTTTGCAACATTTTGTAATTCATTACAAAATTACCCATATTACAGGCATTCCATATAACCCTCAAGGACAAGGTATTATAGAACGTGCAAATAGATCTTTAAAGCTAACTATTGAAAAAATAAAAAGGGGGGAATTGTCTAGAACAACACCACATAACCTTATGAATCATGCTCTGTTTATTTTAAATGTTCTCACTGTTGACAGATTTGGCTGCTCTGCAGGGGGAAGGTTTGTGGCTGAGCCAAGATAGGCCTCTCAATCTCCGGAGGTCCTCTGGAAAGATCCGTTAACCAGCACTTGGCGTGGTCCTGATCCTGTGTTGATTTGGGGACGTGGTCACGTGTGTATCTTTCCCAGATCAGCGCCTGGACCTTGCTGGCTTCCTGAGCGCTTAGTCAAGCAAATAGATGGCTCGCCACAGCTCACCTAGTTCAGAAGATGAAGAAGCTCTGCACCTCTCCGGAAAATTTGACAGTGTTGATTCAGAAAAAGAAGAAGAAGAGGAGACCACTTGCCAGGACGACTCAAAGGAGTGATGTTCCAACTTGGGGACAAATTAAACAACTGGTTTCACGAGCTCAAGAGTCAGTGAAACAACAGAATAATCCTGTTACACCTGTAACTTTATTTTTGGTTATGTTGGCAACCATTTCATGTGTTCCCTCTGTTAATGCAGCAACTTACTGGGCCTATGTACCTGATCCTCCACTATTACAACCCATATCTTGGTCTGAAGCACAGTTTCCTGTATTTTACAATGATAACTGTTTATGGGTCTCTTATTGGGAATATAAAACAAATCAATATGTAAATTATACTAACTGGTTTAGTACCTATCCTGTCAGTCTTAGCCCATTGCATCTGGAAACTGGATGTGTAAAGGCTATTAGTTATGAGCATACAGATGTTTATGAGGGAACGGATCAATCAATTAGTTTGTCAGGCTCTCCAGGCATCCTTCGTTTTACAGGAACCAACATTACTCTTACATGCCCGGCTACCAGCCGACGAGAGGATCTTAATGATACCATCATTTGGTATAAAATGGGCAAGCTATTAATATTAGAGGTCAAATCTCATACGCCTCACCACTTAGGGATTCCACTATTACTATAGCCAAGGTTACAGGTGAAGATTCAGGAAGTTATTTCTGTATGAAGCGTTTACTTGGAGGACAAGGGATACTTATAGCTGGACATAAGGTTACTATGCTTAACAGAAAATCAAAAAATCAATTGCCTCCTTTTATGACTGTTAACTTTCCTGGATCCAGTTTTGAACGTTGCAATGCATCTTGGAATAATAACCAAATATGGTGTACTATAGATTATACCAAGGTGTCAATTCTTATCTCTTCTATTCCCATCATAGATAGGTTTATCACATTTCAAAAGAACAGGGATATATGGAAACTCGCTCTAACTTATTCCAATACACCTGTTATAACTTGTGTTGCTCCTCCATATACATGTTTGTGTGGTTCTATTAACATTGGTAATTCTTCCAAAGGAGGATATAATATTAGCTGTGTTAATTGTATTTTTAGCAGTTGTATGTTGCCTTCTGCAGGAACGCAATCTGTGCTTATACTAAAGCAACCCATATATGTTATGGTGCCTGTACATCTGAGAGAACCTTGGTATGAAGATACTGGAGTACAGGCATGGGTGGAACTCTCTAAAGCCTTGCAGAGAAGGAGACGCTTTCTTGGGTGGCTAATAGTAAGTTTACTTGCCTCGGCTGCTCTGTCTGCTACCGTGGCTACTGCCGGTCTTGCTCTTTCACAGAGTATTCATCATGCTCACTTTGCTAATCAGTTATCTCAACATACCAGTCTTTATCTTTACAAAGTCACATAGATTTACAGATGAATAACAAGTTAGATGAATTTAAAAACGCAATTTTGGGGATTGGAGATCAGATGGCAGCATTAAAATTGAGGATGCGTTTAGCTTGTCATGCAAAGTATACATGGATGTGTGTTACTCCTGAAAAGTACAGTGACTGTATTTGGGAATGGGAAAAAAAATGCATCTGCTGAGTGTTTGGTCAGATAATAATATTAGTCTTGATCTTAAGAAATTAAATGCTGAAATTCAGGATATACAAAATGCACATCTTGATGATATTTCGCCAGAAGATGTAATTCACACTTTACTGCCCCATTTAAAGTGGTTAAATCCTCAGTCTTGGATTACTGGAAGGTTGTCAGGATTTATTACCCTGGCCGTAATTTGCCTATTATTGATATGGATCTTCTCATGTCTGTTTCGTATCCTCATGCAACAGTATACTACTCTCGGCACTAAACTTCATGGAATTATTTTGCAGCAAAAGTTAAAAAATAAAAAAGGGAGACCTGTGGGAAGCAGTCAGCCTTGAGAGCAGGCTACGGACATGCCAGGCATGCGGCCGCTGCTCGAAGGGACTGTCCCTACTTGTTCCCCTCCTTGTTCCATTCCATGGGAGATAAATCAGCAGGGTCCAGAAATCAGAAAGAATGTAAAATGAGACAAGCAAAGCTGTCTCCCCCCTGCACATGCAGGTTATTTTTGATGCTTCTGGGTTTATGGGTTTCCTCCCAGGGAAGTTAACCTTGAGCCGAGACAGTCTGTAGATAATGTAAACCACCATCTGGCAACCTTCCTTTTTCTAGTCTATATTATCTGCAACTGTAGCATAATAAAATTTGCCTTGCAACCATCAGTTGTCTTGGTCCTTCTGACCCCATTCGTCGGTGCTACTTCAGTTCCTTACCCCTTCCCTTCTGACCCTGGGCGGTGAAATCCTCTTTCTCCGGCTGGTCCGCGGCACACATGAATATATGGTTTTGTCTTGCTGTACTGCACCTGTGCTGTCTAGTAACAGATATTTTGTCTGCTAGTAGCGTTCTGGATTATGTCTCTCCACAGCGCTGAGGCAGTGCACCTATTCTGTAGTTGCAGCTGATGCCTGAATGTATCCTAGCTGACAAATTATTGATTAATAAGAACTTGAATTTCTGAAAGATTTGTACTGTTAACCAAAATCTGAGCAAGGAGTCTCAAATGTAATTCTTAGGCAGAATTACATGTTAATGAACCATTTAACAGTGTGAATCAAGGAACATCAGTGTAAGGATTTCTTTTAATTTATTTTTTACCTGCTTGAAATATCAGTTAAAGTTTGCCAGCTTGGTTGCAGATGAACGGACGTTTGAAGTTCACCAAAATACTTAATGTGGGATAGGATAATAGACTTCCAGCGCCCTCAAGGCTGTGACCTTGCAGCCATTTTACATAGCACATTCTCCTATAGGGATGAACCTTTCCCTGGCCCGAAAAGTAGCAGCTCTGTTGAAGCTTTGCTTATTGTAACAGGCTTTTGTTTCCAGGTTACTTGTCTGTGGAAGACTTAATTCTGAATAGAGATATAGATATTACTGGAAACTAATTGTTTTCTCTATTATACTCTGATTTATCAAAAAAGTAAAACATTTAAATTTTGCTACATAAATTCAGAAGTTGTCTTGCAATCTTTAAACAATAAATGAATGAGTTGCCCAAAAAAAAAAAAAAGAATTAAGCAGTTAGGCTTTGTGGGCCTTATACAGTTTCTGTAACTTCTCCTGCGCTTTTTTCTTCAACAACCTTTGTAAACGTGAGAACCATTATTAGCTCACAGTCCCACAGATCCAGGCTGAGAGCCTGATTTGATTTGTGGCCATTTTTTGCCGATTTCTGCTCTGCGTCCTTACTGATGCAGAGGAGGGGGACCATGTTTGAGTAATCACTTCCTTGAATCAAGTATTGGTCTCCTGGGGCTTGTCCTTACTCTCCTACAGCCTCTAATCAACATGGCGTCCAGAGAAATCTTGTTAAAACATAAGTGAGATCATGTCACTTAAGTCTCTTCAATGGCTCCTTCACAGGAAAAGCAAAGTCATCAAAGTGCGTCCACAGCCCTAGAAATGTGGGCCTCTGTTTCCTCTCTGACTGTTTCCTTCTCTTCTCCACTTTGCTCCCTCTGTTTTCCACACACTGACATCCTTTCTGCTCCTTGGATACTCCAAACCCACTCTTGCCTCATTGCCTTTCCATCTGACTGTTCCCTCTGCTTGTACTATTCACTTCCCAGATATGCACCTTGCTCCCTCTCACAAGCTTAAGTTCCCTCTTATATTTTATCTTCCCCAGAAAGCCCTCATCGATCACTTAGTTTCAGATTGCAGCCTCCTCCTACCAGCTAACAATCTCCATCTCCCTTCCCTGCTTGCTGTTTTTCTCCAACATTTACCTGATATACTATTCTATCCATTTATTTAATTTTTATTTACATATTTATACTTATGAGTTTTTTTGTTTTTTTTTTTTTGCGGTACGCAGGCCTCTCACTGTTGTGGCCTCTCCCATTGTGGAGCACAGGCTCCGGACACACAGGCTCAGCGGCCATGGCTCACGGGGCTAGCTGCTCTGTGGCATGTGGGATCTACCCGCACCAGGGCACGAACCCGTGTCCCCTGCATCGGCAGGGGGAATTTCAACCACTGTGCTACCAGGGAAGCACTATACTTATGATTTTATATTTGCTTATTTACTTTTGTCTCCCCCCTCAGCTCAAGAGAGACTATATTCATCTGTGTTAATCACTGCTGTGTTTCCTGAACATGCCTATAAATCATACTGAAGAATGGTGCCTGAAATTTGGTAAGGGATCAATCAATTTCCTTGGCTGGATGAAGAAATGTGTTCATAAATTAATAAACAGATCTTCGGGGCTTCTGACTTGAGGACTAATGGGAAGAGGATGGCAAATGGTTGGGACAGGGTACTGCAAGAAGTAATATTTGGAGTACTCTGATAGCTATCCCAACAGATAAGATTGTGTTCATTTAAGTAGTTTTAATGAGAGAGCTGGGAACTAGGGACACACAGCATTAAGGTTTTATAATGCATTCTGTAGAAATCTTTTTAAGTCTGTACAAATATCACTGAAAATATATGCATACATATACACCTCTGTTACTTTACTTAGTGCTTTACGAGAGCCCCTCAAGGAAGGGGTAGTAGCAACTCTCAGTATACTTCCTTTATGATGAGCTTAATTTATTCAAAGTTACATCATAATTTATTTGTAACTGTGAAACTAGACTTAGTTATTGAATAGACCCTCCCTAGAAACGTATGACATTAATAAAACCAACAAAACTTTGTTCAGTTTCCAATGATAGACACACTACAGACTCAATTATGGGCCATCCAGTTTAATGAAGGGAAGAAGTGATTGAACAAATATAGAGCAAACAGAATATGAAGTTTTGTCCTCCATTAATATTAGTAACAGATAGTGTGGGCTCCAGTGCCTTCAAGATAGCTTGAGACCATCATCTCTGTGTCATGGGCAGGGGGATGTTCAGCCAGGATGTCTTTCACTGTCACTGAGAAAAATTTCCATAATATATAATGATACCTACTGAAACTGATATGGGGCATTTGGGTAATAAGGAATCTATTAGCATATTTTTCCGGAAGCCTTGACTACAAAATGAAGACAGTAGATTTGGACACTTTCAGCCATGAAGAAGTTGTTTGGATATTCATCTTTATGCCTAATGAAATAAGCTTATTTCATCTCTGCAGCTTCCCATATACCATTTTCCCACCTCTGTTTTATGTTTGGAAAGACTTTTAGAAATTGAAAGTCAAGTTAAAAAGTGAGTGACAACTTAAATGATATATGGAATATTTTGCTGACTTACAAGAGCATGCAGAATTAAATATGACCCAGTTCAAATGTTTATTTTAACGTGTATGTTGAGGTGGAGTTTTCAAGGTGCCAGAAAACGAGAATTCACCTTCCAGTGTGTGTTACCAGTTCTGTTCATTGCACAGAATCATCTTCATAAAACATACTGTTTTCTATGTACCTGGTATATATCTCAATTAGTTTGAAGAATTTCTCAGATACCTCTTAACATGTAGTGCTCCAATTCCAATCTTGCCATGCCCTGTACCAGTGACAGAGCACACAGGAGTTTTGTTTCTCTTTATTTCTCTGGGTTGTTCAGAACCCAATGAAAGAACAATGGAATGGGATCAAAGAGATCAGGGTTCTTGTCCCAGATTTACCATAAAATAATTGTGTCCTCTTGGGAAAATTATAGTCATTCTAGGTCCCTTTTCTTTACTTTGACAGAGCTGCACTAGATGACCCCAAATAATATAGCACTCTTTCAGTAGTAGCTTAGATGTCATTGGTATTCTGAAACAAATGAAGACAATGACACATGAAGCTGTGCAACATCTCTGTAACTCTGTTGTCTTAGAGTTGCCTCCATTTTACAGATGATAAGATGACTGTGCATAGAAGTAGATGTTTGGAACCAGCGGTTCCAAAGTAAGTGGAGGAAAACCACAAATCTCCCTCCTTCCTGAAGCTCACTTAGCCAAAACATAGGCTTCTGAATATTAAGCTGTAAAGCATATTATCAGTACATTTTAAAAGAAGCTATTCTTCTAGGATTTCCAATTAATAGCAGGAGGTTTTGAAATTATTAAAAGATCATTTAATTTTGTGAGATTTACAGTTCTATTTTCCTGTCAGGCACGTTGTATTAGTGCCAGACAATCATCTGAGCTTCTGGATGCTTCTCTGAACCTCTTGAAGTTTTCTTCTTGCTATCTGAAATTCATGCCAGATAAGCCTTTTTCTAGAGCGTATGTACAGACTTGTGTATTTTTATATAGGAAAGAGATGCAGTGAGTCAAGTCGGGGGTTCAGCCCTCATTCTCAGAGTGGTATTGAGCTCCTGGTGAAATATAATCATCATTTCGTCAGAATCGAAAAGCAGTTATCTCAGGTGTATAATCCCATTAACTATTTATACATTTACGTATGATACATGTATTCATTGTACCTATGAGGTGTGTTCTCTTTGGGAAGTACAAAGCTCTTAGAGACATAGGTTGTTCATTTTTTGGTTTCCCACAAATATTGTGACCCTTTGAGCAGGAAGGTCTATATTTTACTAACATCTAGAACCAGCAGTTAACACGGTGTCTAAGATGTAGTCAATAAATATGAAATAGATAAATGAACACATTTTTATGTAAGGGCCAGGACATGGACAAATAGAAATTTTTCGTTTTCAGTCACAACGCAACAACAGACATAAAAATGATACAGACAACAAGTGCTACGGTCGTTCAAAGAAGGCATAGAATAGATAGAAGGATCTCCTCTATGGCACAGGGAACTATACTCAATATTTTGTAATAACATCTGTATGGGGCACCTGCTCCCCACCAGGCCCTATGACAGGTGCTTACATACTTTCCCTCTCCCCTATCCTATGGGGAAAGTACCTCTGCTATAGATTTAACATTTGCCTCCCCCAAAATCCATATGTTAAAATCCTAACCCCCAAAGTGATGGTATCAGGAGGTATGGCATTTGGGAGGTGATAAGGTCATGAGAGTAGAGCCCTCATGAACAAAATTAGTGCCCTCATAAAAGAGACTCCGCAGAGGTCCCTCGACTTTTCTGCCATGGGAGGTTACAGAGAAAACACGCCAACTGTGACCCAGGAAGAGGATACTCACCGGACTGTGAATCTGCTCGCACCCTGATCTTAGACTTCCAACCTCCAGAACTATGAGAAATAAATTTCTGTTTTTCATAAGCTACCCAGGCTCTGGTATTTTGTTATAGCAGCCCAAATGGATTACGATAACCTCTGTCCTTAGGTTTCAGACCCAGAAACTCAACTTTGTAGAGGTTACGAGAACCCTAAAGCCACTCAACCAGGCAGAGGCAGATTTGAAATTTAAGTCTCCAATTCCACATGTAAGTCTATCAGACCCTGTTTCCAGACATGATGTCATGAACAAGAGCTAATGCAACAAAGAGTTTACATGCAGCAAAACAATTAGCAAACAAAGTACGAATGTAGTAGACCGACTGTTTTGGTCACCCAATAGCCATTCACCACTCTTCCAGTTGAATAGAAGCCATGCCCCGTGGGCACATTCAGCCCTGCTGTTTTCACTTCCCAGATTTGAGGGGTAGGAAATTATTATCCCTCCTGGCCATCAGCACCCTGACCTCTACCACCCACCGGGCCAGCTTCAAGAACAGCTGGATCCACCTGTTCAAATGAAACAGGTCTGCTCTCTGTGGTGTTGGCTTCTAGTTCAAGCAGCTCTCCCCACATGATAGCAAAGCTGGCTCCCAGCGGTTGCAAGCATGAATCCTACCAGCCTAGCAGTCCCAACAGATACCTTTTAAGTATTTTTTCCCCAAAGCTCCAGTTAAAAGTCCTAGGCTGATTCCAATTTGATCTGCTCTGGACAAACATTTTCTTTAGAACCTAGAAGGCTGCCAGACAAAATGCAGGATGCCCGCCTCGTTAAAGCTGAACTTCAGATAAACAGTAATTTTTTTATAGAAGTATGTTGCATGCAATGTTGAAGACACCCTAAAAAGTCGTGGTTTTCACCTAAGGTTCAGCTTTAACTGAGCGCCCCGTGTGGGCTTTGCCGGCTGTGGTGGGCGCCGAGCGGGGTCGGCGGGGACGGGGGTGGGGGAATTGTGGCCCGAGCCGTTTTGCACACCCAGCCCACAGCGTGCAGGGAGAGAGGGGCAGCCTCGTCTCCGCTGCAGGAGCTGAGATGGGGAGAAGGGGAGCGCCCCAAAAGGAAACCAGCTGCCCCTCCCAGGAGAGAGGAGATGGCTGTTCAGCAGCCAGAAACAGCAGAGGAGCCCGAGCACAGAAGCGGCGGCCTCTGAGGACGCGGCGCACATATTTCTGGTGGGCGAGGGGCACGCGGGCCGGTCCGTGGGAAAGAGGGGAGCCCGCGCCGGCCCCTCCGCCTCCCGAGCCTGTGCGTTTCCCTAAAAGAGCAGCAGCTGTGCAAACTGACGGTTCACAGTTGTGGTAAATCTCCTTAGGAAAGCACTTCGATTAAAGTCACATCTAACTAGAACGCAAGAAGTCACCCCTGAACAAATCAATTGGGAGAGGGGCAGCTCTGGGCGCGCACCCACCCCGCTGCTGTTTTGCTTTCCCCGCAGGATGAGGGCCGCTCACTGGGTCGCGGGGACAGCGCGCTGTCTCAGCTGGGGAAGAGGCGCTTCCTCAGGACACATGCAAAACCCAAAGTGTGAAAGGAGGCCTTTATTCCATTCCTTTGGGGGATTTCTTAATGACGTAAAGCCCAACTTGGTTTCAGATCTGCCTGTCGTTTCCGTGACAGAACCTTCCTGGGGGGTCCACCAGCAGCGGGGTGGCCAGGCGCCACAGGGCTGTGCTCTCCTTCCCAAGCCAGTTCATCTCCATTTGTAGCATTTTCAGAGAAACTCTCGGATAGGTTTTCTCCAACAGGTTCTTTTTCCTTCACTTTATAAAGTCATTCTCCTGCACAAAATGAACGGCCTGTAGACATCACTGAGCCTCTTTTTCTCCCAGGGTCAGGGCCAGCACGGCCCCCAGACCACAGGGGCGCAGGACCTCACAATGGGCTTCAGGCCTTCCCCTCCCCTCCCGCCCCTCCCACCCCACCCTACCCCTCCCACCCCGCCCTACCCCTCCCACCCCGCCCTACCCCTCCCACCC
This sequence comes from Delphinapterus leucas, assembly GCF_059928025.1. Classification (NCBI taxonomy): domain Eukaryota; kingdom Metazoa; phylum Chordata; class Mammalia; order Artiodactyla; family Monodontidae; genus Delphinapterus; species Delphinapterus leucas. The sequence continues at coordinate 33,793,069 of NC_143134.1, forward strand.
CGCCCTACCCCTCCCCTCCTCCCCTGCAGAAATCACATCCCTTTCTCCAGACTCCCCACTTCAGCTTGAATTCCAGCAGATCTTTACCCTGCCAGTTAGTAATTCAGGACTAATTAGGTGATTGCTTTCATTTATGGTAGCAGTTGGGGCGGGGGGGGGGGGGATGAAATGGCTTTGCCCCTTTCTTGTTGGAAAAATAAATCACACCCACTGTCACTTGAGATCTTATTTTTGCCCCCAATCAAGCAAATTAGCAGCGTGGTTCATTTTCCCAGCATTCACTCCTGAACAGACGGCAGTGCCCTGGAACGTGACTTAGAGCTGTGTGGTCAGTGCAATTGTTTGGGGCTGTTGGTGCCGACAATGACAGGAGACGCCCGTCTCCCAAAAGAAGAGCGGCCCTTGTCTTGATTAGGCCAACGAGCTGCCCGGAGCGCTGCCCGCCTGGCTTCTGAGGAAGATGTACTCCGCCATCTAGTGGATATGGGGGCTCACTGCAGTGTGCTCCCTCTCCCGCCTTTCCTCCTGGCCGGTAAGGACAAGCAATAATGCTTCTTGTAAATTCCTAAAATTAGGGAGGTCTCATTATATCACCAGGAGTGAAATGTTTGCCTCAACGTCTGTAATGAATCTGCAACCCCATGCTTGCACAACGTCTGTCTTGTCAGTAGCCCTCTTTCATCCCGATGTTTAGGTCAAAGACAGGATTGTCATTGTCTGAGCAATGGGTATCTCTGTGAAGCTGGGTAATTCTGCCCTGTCCCAAGTAGTGTGGGAGGAGACAGTCAGCACCTTCAGAGGCGCCTTCATCTCTGCAGCCTCGCCATCACTCCTCATCTCGCCCACAGCAAGCCCGATTCCAAAGTGCACAGGGTAGAGGCGTTCGAAAGTTGGCTTGTTCAACCAGGGGCATTGCCACTTCCCAGCCGGAGCCACAAACACACCCACATCCTAAGACTCTTTTCACTCTTGGCTTTGAGGAGGTTCCCACTCTGTCCCCTGACTACACGCAAGTCAGTGTCTTTTTCCTTTCCGCTCATTCTACCTACATGAAGAGCACGTTGATCTCCCCAGTTTTAACACAGGAACCATGATTTTCTTGGGTTTTGTGTACTGGGGAGAGGGGGAAGAGATTGGGAGAGAGAGCAAGTACATCCCAATATGGAAGGGCTTGGGGCCGTGGTTCTCAACCAGGGGCAATTTTGCACCCAGGAGACATTTGAAAGTGTCTTGGGACACTTTGGATGGTCACAGCTTACGCGAGGCTAAATGTTCTTCCATCACAGGACAGGCCCACAGCAAAGAAGCATCCAACCCCACCCAGCAGTCGTGCTGAAGCTGAGAAAGCCTGGTTTAGGCTCTCAGATATCACCCTCCAGCAAGCCGGTGAGAGCACTGATTGTCCTCAAATGGCCCACACTGCAGAGGCTGTGGATAGATAATGCATCCTCTCCCAAGTCAGTACTGACCACCGTTTTTCTTCTTTTAGACTCTTCCATTTTAAACATAATTTAGCTGTCTCTTTTTTGTCCCTCTGCTCTGCTGGGAAGAGAAAGGATTGGAAAGGGAGAGGGGAAGGTGACAGAAAAGGAGGATTAGAGGCCTGACCTGTTTCTCCTGGAGAAGCTGGGCACATTCCTCTCTCACAAGCTTTGTGACACAGCAGGGTACAATTAAAAGCACAACAATTTGCTTGTTATTCAAGTCAGGCATTAGTCCGGGTAATGGCATGCTTGGTAGAGAGATGGATTTCCTTGTTTGGAGCTAAGCACAGGACTAGCTGAATTCTCCATGGAGAAATCTTGATTTGTTCAGGTCTTTCATGTTTTCTACAGAGAAGGGATTATGTCTTCCTAAAGAGGGAACTTGCTTAAAAAGCTACAAAAGTATAAGAAAAGGATTTAGGGCAGAGGGGCCTGTGGTTACGTAGCTGAGGGGTACAGGGAATTTCAGAGCCAAGGATTATTTAAAGCCATAAAGTTAAAAAAATAATTGGTTTAGGGACTCCCCTGGCGGTGCAGTGGTTAAGAATCCACCTGCCAGTGCAGGGGACATGGGTTCGAGCCCTGGTCCGGGAAGATCCCTCATGCCACGGAGCAACTAAGCCCATGCGCCACAACTACGGAGCCTGCACTCTAGAGCCCGCGAGCTACAACTACTGAGCCCAAGTGTCACAACTACTGAAGCCCACGCGCCTAAAGCCCGTGCTCTGCAACAAGAGAAGCCACCCAATGAGAAGCCCGCGAACCGCAACGAAGAGTAGCCCCTGCTCACCGCAACTAGAGAAAGCCCGCGCGCAGCAACAAAGACCTAAGGCAGGCAAAAATAAAAATAAATAATTTTTTTTAATTTATTAAAAAAATTAGTTTAGCACTACTGCATCCGTGCTGGCGAGTACGCTGTAAAGGCAATTAAGCATGAGCTAAAATTCATTTTACTTTGGCTAATTACTGCATGGATCCAGGAGAGGGAGAGGAAAGAAAACATGCCCCCTCCCTGGCAATCAGGGAGGACGTTGCTTTTGGTTTCTTTGCCTTATAGGCACGCTTATTAGTTGGGGTGCCCAGAATCCAGCCATCACAAGGGCCTTATTAGTTAAAACACAGGAAAATTGTTCTCTCAAGGCAGAGCAGTGAAGGCTCTGCTGTCCCAGTGACCAAACAGAAGCCACTACTAGTTTTAACTCCATCAATTATTGTTAGCCAGAGAGGACATGACATACACAGTCTTGACTTCACCCATGTGCCTGCTGAGCCTGGGTCAGGGGCTCTCAACCCAGAGCAACTCTGCCGCCTTCCCCCCAGCTCCCCGCCCCCGGGACAATTGACAAGTTCAGGAGGCATTTCTGCTGTTACAGCTGGGGAAGGACTGCTGGCGTCCGCTGGGCAGAGGTCAGGGATACTGTAGGAGCATCCCACAATGCCCAGGACAGCCCACAGCAAAGAATTATCGGACACAAAATGTCACCAGTGGCAAAAGTAAGAGGTCCTGGTGTAGACAGAGGCAATTTCCTCTCCTTGAGTAGGTGAAGGTCTTCAGAATCTCCACTTCCTCAAATACATAATGGACAAGTCATCAGATGACCATATTTCATGCTAACACGCTTTTCTTCCCCCTTTTCTACACTGGGTATTCATTCTCCCACTTCAGGAAATCGAGTGACACTAAGAAAAACTTGCCCTGGAAGGATGGTCCGCGGGGGCGAACCGAGACCCAAGTCGGTGCCCGCCCTCTCCTTCTCCGATTCACACACACACAGCCAAGAGAAAAGACAGCGAGCTTCTCTGCAATCCTCTGGTTCGGAGTTTTGAGAAGTTTTATTCCCTTCTCTGAGATTACCCATTCTTCCCTGCATGAAGCATGTTCAACGAAGTCATTTGTCCTGCAGCTTTACAGGAGTTCAGATCCCGCAGCAGTGAGATATCCATTTCCTCCCTGGAGAATGAGGACTCCCCCTGAGGGAGGTTAATGCTCAGGACAGGAGCATCCCTGGAGCTGGTGACAGCCAAGGGGCTGTGACTCAGGACTGTCCCAGGCAGGCCATCAACTCTCTGGGAGAGCCTCAAGGATGTACTTAGCCTCCGTTTACAGGAGGTGAGGAGGGCAGAGTGCTGCAGACGGGGAGCGGGGCGGCCACACCCAGACTAAACCCTAGCTGGCACCCTGCAAGAGACAGAAAACCTCTCCCCTCAGGTCCCACCAGCCCTGCTCTCCCCTTCTGTGCACCCCTTTCAAATGCGTTTTTCTGCTTTGCCCCCTCCCATTCAATCCGTTCTAGGTACAGCAGTCACGGTGATCCTGGTAAGTCCCAAGTCAGATCGTGTTGCTCGGAGCTCAAAACCCTTCAGAGGCTCCCATCTGGATTCGAACAAGAGCAGTCTTCTCCCCCTCTCCCCCTCCCCATTCCTCTCTCTCTCTGTCTCTCTCTCTCTGTCTCTCTCTCTCTCTCTCACACACACACACACACACACACACACACACACACACACACACACACACCGTCCCTCCCCTTCCCTCAAGCCCTTCCAGAGACACTGGTGAGCTGTCCCTGGCTGTTCCTAGCAGCTCCCTCCCCATAGCCTCCTGCACTTACTATTCTCTCTGCCTAGAATGTTCTTTCTCTCCATAACTACAGGGGCTGCTCTCTCCAGTCTGTCCACATGTCCCCTTCAAATTAGGGTAGCCCTCTTTCCCTTTGATGCTTTATTGTTCCCGTAACCTACATCATCTGGTAACATGCTAAAAACTTCCATGCTTTTATTTGCGGGTCCTTCCCTACCCCACCTCTCACTCCCAGATTGCAAGGATCTCTGTATAATTTTTTCACAGCTGTCTATCTCGAGGACCAAGTACAGTGCCCGGCTCCAGCAAGCACTCAGATATTCGCTAAAGAAATTAGGAAATGGACCAGGCTACTTAGCTTCAGAAGCTCTTTCATGGAAATTCCCATCCCCTCCGTACCAGTTCTTAGCTAGTTGACTGAAGACTAGCACCCTGACAATGAGGCAGCTCTAAACTGTGAACGACAAAAATATTTACTGTGTCTCCGAGGGGCACTTGTGTTTGGTATTTTATTTTTTAAATAATTTTTTAAATTAATTAATTTATTTATTTTTGGCTGCATTGGGTCTTCATTGCTGTGCGCGGGCTTTCTCTAGTTGCGGCGAGCGGGGGCTACTCCTCGTTGCGGTGTGTGGGCTTCTCACTGTGGTGGCTTCTCTTGTTGCAGAGCACGGGCTCTAGGTGCATGCACTTCAGTAGTTGTGGCACACGGGCTTCAGTAGCTGTGGCTCGCAGGCTCTAGAGTGCAGGCTCAGTAGTTGTGGTGTGGTGCACGGGCTTAGTTGTTCCGAAACATGTGGGATCTTCTCGGACCAGGGCTCAAACCCGTGTCCCCTGCATTGGCAGGCGGATTCTTAACCACTGCGCCACCAGGGAAGTCCATGTTTGGTTTTTATTTGTAGTGAAATGCACATAAAATTGTATCATCATATCACTTATGAGTGTAGAGTTTAGAAACGTTAAGGAGATTCACGATGTGCGGCAGCCAATCTCCAGAACTCTTTTCTTCTGGAAAAACTGGAACTCTCTGCCCTCCAGCAACCGCTACCCCCAGCCCCTGGCACCCACCATTCGACTTTCTGTCCGTATGAACTTGACCACTCTAGGTGCCTCATACAAGTGGAATCGAGAGCATTTGTCTTTCTGTGACTGGTAGGTTAGCATCATGTCCTCAAGATTCATCCATGTTGTAGCCTGTGTCAGAACTTCCTCTTTAAGGCTGAATAATATTCTGTTGTGTATACACCCCGTTTTGCTTATCTATTCATCTGTCAGTGGGCAGTTGGGTTGCTTCCATAGTTTAGTTATTGTGAACAATGCTGCTATGAACAGGGGTATACAAAGTATCTTGCAAAACCTGCTTTCAGTTATGTTGGGTATATACCCAGAAGTGGAATTGGACCATATGGTAATCCTACTTTTAATTTTGAGGAACCACCATCATATTTTGCACAATGACTCTACCATTTTACATTCTCACCAGTAGTGCACAGGGTTCCAATTTCCTACATCCTCATTAACCCTTGTTATTTTTTGTTTTCACAGTAGCCACCCTAATGTGTGTAAGGTGGTATCTCACTGTAGTCTTGACTTGTATTCTCCTAATGATCGCTGATGCTGAGCATCTTTTGAGGTGTTTATGGGCCATTTATGTATCTTCTTAGCAGAAATGTCTAATCAAGTCCTTTGCCCATTTTTTAGCCAGGTTGTTTGCTTTGTGGTTGAGTTTTAGGAGTTCTCTGTACACTCTAGATATTAATCCCTTATCAGATATGTGATTTCCAAACATCTCCTCCCATTCTGCGATTGCCCTTTTCCTCTGTTGATAGGGTCTTGATGCACACAGTTTTAAAAATTTTCATGAAGTCAATTTCTCTATTTTCCTTTTGTTGCCTGTGCCTTCGGTGTCATATTCAAGAAATCATTGCCAAAATCTAATGCCATTAAACTTTGGGGCACTTGTGCTTTTTAAAAGGACCTTTTAATGACAAGTTCCCCAGTTTGGGGAGTTCAGAGCCCTGAAACCTAACTATAAGTGTTCCCAATGCAGAAAGTACATAAGAACCAGAGTGCTTAATCAACATTTCTGTTGGCAAGCGAGGTCCCAAGGAGCATGTGGAAACACAGCAGAAGTAACATGGAGGACTTTTAGGAATGTTCTCTGCCACCTTAGTTTCCTCCCTCTTTCTCCATATATCCCTCCCATTTTTCATTCCTTCCTTCCTTTCAGATAACATGTCTGGGAAAGGATATGGTGAAGAAAATGCTTTTACCTCACTCCCCTATAACAACACTGACCACTCCATGAGCCTTGGAGAAACAATTTGCCTAATTTGGAGAGAAAAACTCCATTCAAGCCCTGCTGGGATGCAAGTTCAAATCTGCATGACCACAAAACCCACGTTCATGGACTCACTTGCCTCTATTGCTTTTTTAAGCTATAGGAATGCTGGATGAGGAATGTTGTCTGTTATTAACTAGCAAAACACGATCCCCCTTTGAGCCTTCATGTCATTATCTATAAGATGAAAATGGACAAGCACAGCACATTTCCAGTGTTACTTTTGAAATTTTCAGTGCTATCTTACATGAAAATAACATGAAGACACAGAAGCAAACCTGCCTTATTCCCCCTTATGCCTTGACTTCTTGGCCTGCAGAGAGGCCTCCAAGACCCTCCTTGGACGATCCAGGGTTCAGCCCAGCACTGAGCTAGACGACCACGGGCTCCCCTTCCGTGAGTGAGTCTTTGCATGGCTGTTTTGGGTTTTTTTCCCTAGACTCTCATTTCTTAAACGTTTAACAGGAGAGCCAGTCACAGATCTCCCTTTCACCCGAGGGCTGGCAGGTCACGAGGTCGCCAATATTTGTTTTATGTACTGCTAAGAGATTAAGGGGCAGTATAATTTCAGAGAAAAGTTAGGTTCTCTGGAAGTCAGGAACCCCAGCATCCTGCCCTTAAACACTCGAATGACCTTGAGCAATGAAAGGTCTCCAGACCTTCATTTCTCATCTTCAAATGAGAAGACAAATTGGACAACATCACTGTTTCCTAAAGTGTGGTGTGTACACCGCTGTGGAAAGTAAGCAATAGGTAGAAAAAAGTTAGGTGCTTTTATCTTATGTATATATCTATAAATACTTAAATAGCCTCTCAGCTCTACAGTATCTTAGCTATTATTGCTACAGCAAGGCTGAAGTCGGTGACACACACACAAGCAAGACCCAATGCTAGTACATGCGGTGAAGGTATCGCACCTTCAGGAATTGTCCTTTCCACCCAAACTGTCCAGAAAGATTGACACCGATGAAATGGATGGCTATTGTGGATCCTCATGTACCAAATTCCCATGAGCTTTGCTGAGAAGACCTCAGCAGTGCATCAAAGCATCCCTTTGATGCAATGTGAATAAGGTTTAAAAAAGTTATTAATGTGGTTAGTAACTGACTGCAGTTTGGGAAATCCTACACTTGATTTCTTGGTTTCTTCCACGTCTAGCTGTCTTTGACGTGTGACGTGCTTAGACAAAAGTCAGTGTGCTCTCTTCAGGTCAGTCTTCATCTATAACCTGTGTTATACATGTGCCTCATTAAGGACAAATTTCTAGTTCCAGATGGGGAATTTGGAGCAGGCTCTTTTTTCTCTAAATGAATGGGGCTCTACTCCAAGAACACAGACTTCACATATATGGGTATAAACGCATACATACACCAAAGTCAAGTCACTTTCTATCCCTCTATTCACTGTTTAGGCCCTGAAGGTATTGTTTACAGCCGGACACTTGGCTTGCAGGGAAGAATCTCATCCACCTGAGATCTTAGGCACAGTGCCTCCAATCCCCTCCTCTCTTTCTGTTAAATTTCTGCAAAGGCAGGAAGTACCAGAGTGATGCAGAGGTTGGCTGGAAGGTTGAGAAGAGGCCCCAAAGATGTAAGGCTTAGGATGACCCTGAAGAACAGGTGGGGTTTGGGCAGTCGGCATGGAAGCTAGAGAAAATTCCAACTGGGCAAGGAAGGAGTGGGCACTATAAATGGGGGACAGGGAAAAGACTGGAACACAGGGTTTGGACTGGGAAGTAAAGAGGATGCTATAAGGCAGGTTCGAGGGGTGGGTTAGAGAGAGCATGATGGCCCGCTAAATCTTTTAAGCTCCACTCTGTGCCACTCACGTGCTACAAAAGGATTTATTTCAGTGTGAGGTAAGATGTAAGTGCTACTTTAAGAATTTAACTGAACCAAAATGACCTGGGGACCAGGATGCTAGTCTACTGTTCTAGGTACCGTTCTCCTGGGGAAAAAAGCCAACATACAATGGTGCATTAGTCTGTTTGGGCTGCCGTAATAGAATACTAGAGACTGGAGGCTTAAACAACAGAAATTTCCTTTCTCGCAGTTCTGGAATTCTGCAGTCTAAAATCAAGGTGCCAGCAGAGTTGCTTTCTTCTGAGGCCTCTCTTCCTGGCTTGCAGACAGCTGCCTTCTCACTGAGTCCTCACGTGGTCTTACCTGTGTGTGTGCATGGACAGAGAGAGGCCGCTGATGTCTCTATCTTCTTATAAGGACACGAGTCCAGTCTGATTAGGGCTTCACCATTATGACTTTATTTAACCTTAATTACCTCCTTAAAGACCCTATTTCCTAATACAGTCACATTAGGGGTGAGGGCTTTAACTCAGGAATTGGTGGGGGCGGGGCGTTTCTGCCCTATGTGAGAGGGCTGGGAATGGCACAGAGCACATCCCGCTGAAGGCTGTGCCTGTGCTGCCCTTCCCACCTTTTCCAGTGGTAAGATATAGGCAGAGAGGGAAGAGCGTTCTAGAACAGGCTTCATGACTTGCTTCAGTTCAAACCTATTCAAACCCAAGGACAAGCATTCACTCTTGTGGACCAGCACAGCTTACCAGATTTTCAGGGGTTGGGGGAGAGTTTAAAGCCCAAATAAAGTGTTAATTTCTCGTTGGCCGGGGCCACAAGCCGCCCACACAGTGTGGGCAGGTAGCTCCCTCAGCATCCAAACTCCCTCTGTGGGGAAATGAAACCCCCGGGGTCATTTGGAGGAAAGGTGCAGTTTCAATACACCCATACAAAGGGAGTAGAGTCATAAGATTTATTACTTTCAAAAATAGATAACTAATGAGAACCTACTGTATAGCACAGGGAACTCTACTCAATGCTCTGTGGTGACCTAAATGAGAAAGAAATCTAAAAAGGAGGGGATATACGTATACGTGTAACTGATTCACTCTGCTGTACAGCAGAGACTAACGCAACATTGTAAAGCGGCTGTGCTCCAACAAAAATTAATTTAAAACATAAAAAAAAGATTTATTACTTATATATCCCAGAAGCAAAGGGACACAGTGAGCCGGGGGAAGGGCAGTCTTCCACCCCAGGTAACAAGCCAGCAGGAGATAGAGCAGGGTAGCAAGCACCTAGTCCTTACAAGGTGATTGGGGCAGAGGCTACTAACTTTTCACAGGCTTAACTCTAAGTGGTTATTTTTTTTTTAACATCTTTATTGGAGTATAATTGCTTTACAATGGTGTGTCAGTTTCTGCTTTATAACAAAGTGAATCAGTTATACATATACATATGTTCCCATATCTCTTCTCTCTTGCGTCTCCCTCCCACCCTCCCTATCCCACCCCTCTAGAGGGTCACAAAGCCCCGAGCTGATCTCCCTGTGCTATGCGGCTGCTTCCCACTAGCTATTTTACATTTGGCAGTGTATATACGTCCATGCCACTCTCTCACTTTGTCACAGCTTACCCTTCCCCCTCCCCATATCCTCAAGTCCATTCTCTGGTAGGTTTGTGTCTTTATTCCTGTCTTACCCCTACGTTCTTCATGACCTTCTTTTTTTTCCCCTTAGATTCCATATATATGTGTTAGCATACGGTATTTGTTTTTCTCTTTCTGACTTACTTCACACTGTATGACAGACTCTAGGTCCATCCACCTCGCTACAAATAACTCAATTTCGTTTCTTTTTATGGCTGAGTAATATTCCATTGTATATATGTGCCACATCTTCTTTATCCATTCATCTGTTGATGGACACTTAGGTTGCTTCCATGTCTTGGCTATTGTAAATAGAGCTGCAATGAACATTTTGGTACATGACTCTTTTTGAATTATGGTTTTCTCAGGGTATATGCCCAGTAGTGGGATTGCTGGGTCGTATGGTAGTTCTAGCTGTAGTTTTTTAAGGAACCTCCATACTGTTCTCCATAGTGGCTGTATCAATTTACATTAAAAAATTTTATTTTAAACCCGCTTAGCTCTAAATTTTTTTAAACTTTTATTTATTTATGTTTTTTGGCCACACAGTGTGGCATGCAGAACTTCCCTGACCAGGGGTCGAACCCATGCCCGCTGCAGTGGAAGCTCAGAGTCTTAACCACTGGACCACCAGGGAAGCCCACTCAGTGGTTATATTAAAAGGTTCCACCGGGGAAGGCAAAGCAGGAACCTGTGGGGATACCCTAAACCTATCTAAAAGTCCAGACTCTGAACTTTTGGTGTTAGTAGGGTCACCATACTGTAAAATGCCTAGGCAGCCACTCAGAAAAACAAAATCGTTTTCCTCAAAGTTGTTTTCCTCATCACCCCTTTCTAGTTTTGACCCTCCTGCATTATGATCCCAGCTAGGACAGCAGGTGACATGACGCAGCTGCAGGAAGGGCTTGGGGAAAAAAGCTCAGTGAGGGCAGCCTGGAGTGGAGTAAGATAGATCCTGGGTGAAATCCCAGCTTCACCACTAGCTGTGTGACCTTGGGCAAGTGACCTCACCTCTCTGAGCTTCCATTAAAAAAAAATTTCCATTATCAAAAATTTTAAACAGAAAAATAGAAAGAGAATACAATGAACACATACATCCGCCCAGATTCAACAAGTCTAAACTCTGCCATATTTGCTTCAACTAAGCCACTTTAGAGTAAATTACAAACGCTAAGGACCATCGTCCCTAAATACTTTAGCATTTGTGTCCAACAAAAGAGAACATTTTCCCCCATAACCACAAAACTATTACGCCTCAAAACAACAGTTCCCTGGGACTTCCCTGGTGGTCTGGTGGTAAAGAATCCACCTTCCAATGCAGGGGACTCGGGTTCGATCCCTGGTCAGGGAACGAAGATCCCATATGCTGCAGGGCAACTAAGTCCACGTGCCACAACTACTGAGCTCCCACGCCTCAACTAGAGAGCCCGTGTGCCGCAAACTACAAAGCCCACACACCCTGGAACCCACGCGCCACAACTAGGGAGAGAAAATCCGCACGCCACAACTAGAGAGAAGCCCGAGCCCGCACGCTGCAACAAAAGATCCTGCATTGCCACAACTAAGACCTGACGCAGCCAAGAAAATAAATAAATATTAAAATAACAATTCTCTTATATATATATTATTTAATATTCTGGCCACATTGAAATTTCCGCAACTGTTCCCAAATTATATTTTACAGATGGTCCATTCACACCAAGATCCAATCAGAGACCTTGCATTGCATTTGGTCATTATGGATCTTAAATCACTGAGTTTCCATTCTGCTCATCTGTAAAATGGGAAAAGAATAATACATACCTCACAGGGTACACAAATTAGACATAATACATGTTAAGGGGTTAGGCTAGTGCATCCAAAAATGCACACTATTATTATTAGCTTCCTTACTGGACTTGCTCTGCTCAAGGCAGCAGTGCATTGGGATGGAGTGTCTTGAGATGTCAGTAGCATGGGCTAGAGATAATGAGGCAACAGGTCCCAGCATCCTCAGGGATGTAGACCCACAAGCTGCATTTTGCCCAGCCCTGGCCTGGGGATGGAGGGAACCAGTCTCACCTTGACCACCTTCAGCACCCCCGATTCCTGGTCCAGCCCATGCTCCCCCTGGAAGCTCTGCTCCCTCAGGAACTGCTCCACAGTCTGCACAGTCTCCAACACCTCTTTTTTCCACTTCTGGCTGGGATGCAGGCAGTGAGCCACGAAGGAGTTCAGCCTGGAAGCTGGGGTGACAAAGAGCTTCCGGGGCACTGCCATCTCTGTCTTGAGAGTACCACTGGTGGCTAGATATATACCCACACACCTACCCAGCTCCTGGCACACACACTCTTCTTTAAGGGGACTCCTCCTCAGCTGACCTCCAGCACCCTGTGGAATAAAGGACCAGAGTGGAGAGGAAACAAGGGGTGTCTGGCTGACCAGGGGATCCTCTTCCTGGAGGCCATTCACTGCAGCTGGGGTATCGAGGGACACTGGGTGAAACCACCTTAACAGGCGGGGCTTTTAGTCACCCTTTCTGCTGTAGGTTTCGTTTCTCGCCTCTTAGTTTTCCTTTTACAACTTGGAAACTGAAACTGGCTTGAGGATGGCCCTGGGAAAGGCAACTCCCCCAGGAGATGGGAGTTGGATGGTATCCACCAATCCCATCCCCACAACCTTGTCACCCAAAACAGGCTCAGTAAGAGCAGGCACTCGCTGGAGGTTGGGCTGAACAGTGGGAATTCTAGGGTTCCGCAGAACAAACTCTGGAATTCCAGTCTGCCCTTTGCCAGACTCTTAACCTCTCTGACCCTCACAGAAATAATCCTTAAAATGGGTTTAAGAATAATACCTACCCCATAGGTTGTGTGGATTAAGCAAGAGAACATTTAGCAGAGAAAACATTAAGTAAATGCAAGTATTGTTATTCGTTCACTGTACATCTATTGAGTGCTGGCTGGGTGCCAGACATTGTGCTAAGGAGACAATGTAAGATGTGGTTCCTGCCCCAGGGGCTCCCAGAGCAGTGGGGGAGACGGAGGAGACACAGAGAGTCCAGTGTCCTGTGTACTAGGAGAAAAGAGGGCACAGAAACTTGGTGGAAATTCAGGCAGAAGAGTTTCTTTGGGGTCACCTGTGGTGTCAGTGAACACCTGCTTGAGATGAGTCTTAAAAGACTGGGAATGCGGCCAGGAGACAGAGGGCACAAGACAGGATAAGGCTGAGAAGTGTGAATCATCCTGGTATGTGCCAGGACTCGGCTGTCAGATCCACGTTGGCATGGAGGGCAGGGAGGGGAGAGGTGAGAGCTGTGCCTGGACAGGTGGGCAGGGATTGAAACTCAGAATGCCATTCATTCATTCATTCAACAAACATTTGTTGCGTGCCCGCTATGTGCCAGGCAGGTGTCCTGGGGATACAGCAGTGAATAGGCAAAATTCTCGGACTGCAGAGAGCTAACACTCTAATGGTGGAGACAGATAATAAACAGGATAAATAAGTAACATTATAATAATTAAGACGGTGATAAGTGCTAATCAGGAAAATAAAGCAGGGAAAGAGGTTAAAAGATACTGACTACGTGTGTGGGGAGGGTGAGAAGTGGCAATGTTCAGGGGTTCAGTCTCAAGAAAGGTGGCTAGGGAAGGTCTGAAAAGGAGACATTTGAGCAAAGACATGAAGGAGGCGAAGAGTGAGCGGTATGTATGTCAGAGGGAAGAATGAGAGAAAGTGGGACTTCCCTGGTGGTCCAGTGGGTAAGACTCCACTCTCCCAATGCAGGGGGCCCAGGTTCGATCCCCGATCGAGGAACTAAATTCCACATGCATGCCGCAGCTAAGAGTCTGTATGCGGCAACTAAGAAGTCCACACGCCCCAACGAAAGATCCCGTGTGCCGCGACTGAGAGCCGGCTCAGCCAAAAATTTAAAAAAAATTAAATAAATAAAAAAAATTAAAGAAGAATGGGAGAAGGAACAGCAAGTGCAAAGGCCCTGTGGCGGCAGTATGCCTGGTGGGATTGAGGAATAGCAGTGTGACTGGAATGGAATGATCAAAGGGGGAGAGTTGGAGGGGATGAGGTTTGAGTACAAGTGTAGGGGGCACATTGTGTAGGATCTTGAAGACTACTAAGACTTTGGCTTTTACTCTGTGATTGAAATGGGGAGCCACTGGGGAGTTCCAAGCAGAAGAGGGACATGGATGGACTTTCATTTTAACGGTATCACACTGGCTGTTCGTGGGAAGATTGGATTAAAAGCAGAGGGTGGGGAGTGGAGGTGAGAGCAGAAGCAGGAATTCAGTTAAGAAGCTACTACAACAGTCCAGGCAAGAGATGTGGCGCCTTGGATCAGAATGGTAGCAGTGAAAGGTAGGGAGAAGTGGTATGATTCAATTTTCTTATTATGGAAAATTTCAAACATGAACAAAAGTAGAATAATACAATGAACCTCCATGTACCATCCCCCATCTTCAACAATTATCAACCTGTAGACAGTTTTTTAAATGTTTATTCAGGTCTTCTGCCCATTTTTATTTTTATTGGCCACCCGGCACGCGGGATCTTAGTTCCCCAACCAGGGATTGAACCCATGCCCCCTGCAGTAGAAGCACAGAGTCCTAACCACTGGACCACCAGGGAAGTCCCAACCTACAGACAATCTTGTTTCAATGATATCTCCATCCACATCTCCCCTCCTGTATTATTTGGAAGTGAATCCCAGACCTCATATCATTTCACTGGCTATATTTTGAGTATAAACAGGTCTTGCTAAAGGATAGAGTGTGATGTGAGAGAAAAATTAGAGTCAAGGACCACTCTAAGGCTTTTGGCCTTAGCACTGGAAGGATGGAATTGTCCTTAACTGAGAAGGGAAAGACTGGGCCAGGGCACAGTGTAGGCATGAAGGTCGGGAGCTCGGCTTTGGAAGCAAACTTGAGTGTCTAGTGAGATCCAAGTTGGCTAGGGAGTTGCATATTTGAGTCTGGATTTCAGGGACGAAGTCTGGGGTTGAGATACAAATTATCAGCATAGATATATTTAAAGCCACGAGTCTGGATGGGTTCACCAAGGGAGTGAGTATAGAGCAAGACAAGAAAAGGACCAGTGACTGGGCCCTGAAACACTTAATAGTATTAAGTGATTGGGGAGAGGCAAGCATCCGGCAAACAAGAATGCGAAGGAGTAGCCAGGGAGGTGGAAGAAAAATCAGCAGTGTGTTTTGATAGCCAAGTGGAAACATTGTTCTAGGAAAGAGAAAGTGATCCACTGGGTCACATATCAGGTGAATCTGCGCTGACTTTGTCCTGAGGGCAGTGGCAAATCAGAGGAGCGACCAGAGGTGAAAGGACCATTCTGGAAAGATTGGTCTGGCTGCTTCTGTGGGGAGGATGGATTGCAGGGGCCAGGGGTAGATATGTAGGGAAACGTGTCAGGACACTGTACAGTGATCCAGGTGAGAGGGAAGGTGACCCGGACTTGGCCGGAGAAGGGATGGGATTCTAGGTCTACCTTGGGGGAAGGGTGAACAGGACTTGGTGACTACAGGTAGGAGGTGAGGGAAAAGACAGGATGGCTATCAGCTCTCTGGCTTGGGTACCTGGGTAATGGATGGAGGGTACTGTTAACAAAGGGAGGAAGATAAAAGGAGGAGTGGGAAGTGGGGAGGTCTACAAGGGTAGCTGTTTAAGCCAGAGAGCTTAAAAAAGTTGTCCACATTGCCTAATGCTTCCGATAAGTTCAGGAATATAGGTCTGAGAAGCACCCAAGAGGCTACTGGTGATCATTGTGGGTGAAATGTAAGGGAGAGCTGGGAGCAGAAGCCAGATTTTAGGTGCGGGGTTGAAGAGTAAGTTGGGTGAGGAGGATGGAGACCAGGAGTGTAGATAACACTTTCAAGAACTTTGTCGTCAAAGGGAGGAGAAAGACCAGGTGTTAGCTGGAGGAAGTGGTGGGGTGGAGGGTGTTTGTTGTCTTAAATACCATTTGGGGGAAAAAAAAAACCCTCAATCATGACACGTTTCAATTTAAACTTTCCAACTGGCTAACCCCAAACGGAAAGAATCACATTTTTAATTACATAAATTCTAAAAGTCTCCATATTTTCAAAGTTTGGTAGTGCCTGGTCCTTAAACAGTCCTATATTATAACTGTTTAAAGAGCAGTGGCAATTTCGCAAACCAAAGTCAACAATAAAGTGAGATTCCAAACATTTGTCCTATGTTTATAATGACAGATAATGAGCTTCAAGGCAATATAAAAGTTATTCAAACAAAAGCTATTCAAACATTCAGACCTTACATCTTAGTTTAAAACTTTTTTTGAAGTATAATTGATTTACAACACTATATCGGTTTCAGGTGTACAACATAGTTATTCAATATTTTTACAGGTTGTACTCCATTTGAAGTTATTATAGGCACTTCCCTGGTGATCCAGTGGTAAAGAATCTGCCTTCCAATTCAGGGGACACAGGTCTGATCCCTGGTCGGGGAACTAAGATCCTACAGGTGGCAGGGCAACTAAGCCCGCGTGCCACAACTACTGAGCCCATGTGCCCTGGAGCATGCAGGCCACAACTAGAGAGAAACCTCCACACCACAACGAAGAGCCCATGTCCTGCAATGAAAGATCCCGCACGCCTCAGTGAAGATCCTGCGTCTCGCAACTAAGACCCAATGCAGCCAAAAGTAAATTAAATAAATAATAAACTTTTGAAAAACTAAAGTTATTATAATATATTGGCTCTATTCCCTGTGCTGTACAATATGTCCTTGTAGCTTATCTATTTTATACACAGTAGTTTGTACCTCTTAATCCCGTCCTCCTATTTTGCCTCTCCCCACTGGTAGCCACCACTTTGCTCAACAGACTTTACATATTAGTTTTGATTCATTTCATTATTCATTTTCATGAGATATCTGGGAGTTCAGCAGCTTTCAAGATTTCGAAAGGGGGAATTCCCTGGCAGTCCAGCGGTTGGGACTCTGGGCTTTCACTGCCAGGGACCAGGGTTCAATCCCTGGTCTGGTATTTAGGAACCTGCAGGTCTCGCAGAGTGGCCAAAAAAAACGATTTAAAAAGGGAACATGGGGCTTCCCTGGTGGCGCAGTGTTTAGGAGTCCGCCTGCCGATGCAGGGGACATGGGTTCGTGCCCCGGTCTGGGAAGATCCTACACGCCGCTGAGCGGCTAGGCCCGTGAGCCATGGCCGCTGAGACTGCGCATCCGGAGCCTGTGCTCTGCAACAGGAGAGGCCACAACAGTGAGAGGCCCGCGTACCGCAAAAGAAAAAAAAAAAAAGGGAACATGCAGTCGATTGTGTATTGGTTTTATGGTTTGTAGAAATGCCACGTAGTTGGGCACATTTCTATGGCGGTGGGGGAAGAGCTAGTAGTTAGGAAGGGTGTGGGCTGGGTTTTAGGAAGAGGAAGATACATAAAGATGGGTTTTCTCTTAGCTTGTGTTCCTCCAAATGCAGAGCCTGAGACAAGGAGTTGCATGAGACTTGTTTTGGGAAATGATCCCAAGGGACAGGTGTGGGGGATTGAGAAGGAGGAAAAAACAGTCCAAGAAATATCATGAAATTGATCACTACTGTGGGCAGCTGAGCTTTGATCCCACTGGGGACCCTCTAAGGAGCAATGCAGAACGCGCCTCAAAATTATCCACCTGAGAGGTGGAGGAGGGGAGTATGCACTCGCTGCACTCACTGGTTCCTGTCTTTCAATGCGCCAAGGCTTACCCCCTGGGGTGTTAACTCCCTGGAACTTCCATATTTGCTCAGAATTACTTGGAAGGCTTGTTAAGACACAGATTGCTGAGTCCCACTACCAGAGAACCTAACTCAGGTAATTCTGGGCTAGTTGCTGAGAATTTTTATTTCAAAGAGGTTCCCAGATGATGTTGATTCTGCTGGTCTGGGGTCCTTACTTTTGAGAATCAATAACTTAGAGGTTTGAGCTTTGAAAGGTGACAACATGGGGGAGAAGGAAAGTTGACTCAAAGTCATGGAGTTGTGAGCCAGCATTCAGTGTTCTGGAATTGCAAGTGTTTGGCCACGTCTGGTATGTTTTGAGAGTGACGAGGAGAGACTGAGAGGTCAGCAAGAGCTAAATGGTCAAGAACCCTGAATGCCAAGCAAAGGAACTTGAACTTGATTCTGTAGGTAATAGGAGCCATTGGAGAATTTTAAGCAGGGGAGGATTCTGTTTCTATTTATGCTTCAGAAAGAGCACAGTGGTCTGGGTAGAAAGGGGTGAGCTAGGGGGACATGACCATAGAAGTCTACAAAATGAACAGCCTGATCTTGGAACTCGTGGGGATGTGGGGCCTCTCTTAACGAGCATGATGGTGTCACAATCCTTGATGTGCAGTCTGAGAAGCTATTGATTCCACAGTTTCTGGCCCTGGAACCTGAGTATCTGATCCTCCATGTAAGGTCCTCCAGCCTCTTCAATCTTCTCTTTCAAGTCGTGGATGGAGTCATCAGGGTCAATGGTGTAAGGCTTGCCCTGGCCACTGGAGTCCTTCATGAAGACCTGGGTCTCAGGGGGGAAGGTCTCCAGCACCTGGAGGCTCCTGAAAGGAGAGACAGTGGTGTCCACTGGGGCCACATGTCCTCTTGTTTTCATAGTTTTGCCTTTCCCAGAATGTCATATGGTTGGAATCATCCAGTGTGTAGTCTTTTCAGACTGGTTTCTTTCAACTAGCAATATGCATTTAAGCTTCTTCCATGGCTTTTCATACATCACCACTCACAGTAACAAATTATTTTTTTCTTGTGATGAGAGCTTTTAAGATCTACTCTCTTAGCAACTTTCAAATACACAACAATATTGTTAGCTATAGTCACTACACTATACATGACATCCCCAGGACTTATTTATCTTATAACTTGAAGTTTGTACCTTTGGACAACCTTCAGCTATTTCACCCACCTCCCACCTCTGGCAACCAGTCTATTCTATGTATCTGTGAGTTGTTTCTTCTTTGCTTTTAAAGATTCCACATATAAGTGATCTCATACAGTATTTATGTTTCGCCCTCTGACTTAATGCACTTAGCATAATGCCCTCAAGGTCTATCTGTGTTGTCACAAATGGCAGATTTCCTTCTTTTCATGTGGCTGAATAAAATTCCATTATCTATCTATCTATCTATATCTATCTATCTATCTATATCTATATGTCACATTTTCTTTATCCATTCACCTGTTGGACACTTAGTTGTTTCCTAGTCTTGATTTGCCTATTTTATTTTATTTTTTTACACACAGTGCATGACATGCGGGCCTTAATTCCCTGACCAGGGATCAAACCCATGCCCCCTGCAGTGGAAGTGTGGAGTCTTAACCACTGGACCACCAGGGAAGTCCCCCGCTTTGCCTATTTTAGAATCAGATTATTTGTTTTGGTTTGTTTGTTTGTTTTTTGCTATGGAGTTGTTTGAATTCCTTATAGATTTTGGATATTAACCTCTTATCATACATGTGGTTTGCAAATATTTTTTCCCATTCCTAGGTTGCCTTTTCATTTTGTTGATTGTTTCTTTTGCTCTGCAGGAGCTTTTTAGTTTGATGTAGTCCCATTGGTTGCTTTTTGTTTTTGTTGCTTGTGGTTTTGTTGTCATACCCCAAAAATCATCACCAAGACCAATGTTAAGGAGCTTTCTCTTTATGTTCTCTTCTAGGAGTTTTACAGTTTCAGGTCTTACATTTAAGTCTTTAATCCATTTCAAGTTAATTTTTACAAATGATGTAAGATAGGGGTCCACTTGCTTTGTTTTGCATGTGGGTATCCAGTTTTCCCAACACCATTTACTGAAGAGACTATCTTTTCCCTGTTGAGTATTCTTGGATCCCTGTCAATTAGTTGCCTGTATGTGTGTGGATTTATTTCTCAGCTCTTCATTCTGTTGCATTGGTGTATGTGTCTGTTTTCATGCCAGTACCATACTATTTTGATTACTCTAGGCTTGTAGTATAATTTGAAATCAGGAAAAGTGTTGCCTCCAGCTTTGTTCTTCTTTCTCAGGATTGCTGTGGCTTTTGAAGTCTATTGCAGTTCCATACGAATTTTAGGATTGTTTTTCCTATTTATGTAAAAAATGTCATTGGAATTTTGATAGGGATTGCACTGGATCTGTAGATTGCTTTAGGTTGTATGGACATATACTCTCTGAGTGAGATGTGCATGTAAATGATTTGCCTAAGACTTATTAAAGCAAAACAAAAAAAGTCAAAGAAACTGCTACATTAGAAAATACTAAACATGTAGAGTATGGGCGGCTGGTGTGTGCTCGGGATGACCCAGCCCCCTCCAGGCCAGAGAGGTGGGTGGGAAGCAGCAATTACAACAGACAAGGATGACCCTCCCTGTTTACCCCTCCCTCTGGGCCCATTTTATTCCGGGCTGCATCGTTTAAACTCAAAACACACTTTTAATATAGGGCCCTTGTAGCCATCTTGTTGTGCTACTCTTCACAACCCATGAGCGGGGTCACAGGAAGCTGTAAACAGGTCTGGCTTTCCATGTTACCACTCATACAAGCCAGTGCTTTTCCACACTTGATCTACAGATCACAGACACGTGAGGATTATGCAAAAGAACAAGAACAAAGCTTTATTATAAGTTTCACATCGAAACAGGGTCCACACGAGGCCCAGCCTGGGAGGAGGTGGACACTGATGGCCTCGCCACAAAATTATTGGCTCAGGCCAACTTCCTCCTCTTAAACCCCAAGGTAATGAATCGCGACCTGGAGGAGAATGACTTGGTCGATGGCCCAGTGGTTTTTTGTCCAGCCAAGCCCTGGGCAGGTGATGAGGGGGCCCTAAGAGCAAGGCTGCACCTTGCTGTGCCCACTGCGGAGCTGAGGCTGATAGGAGTAGAGGCCGGAACCGACAAACCCCTAAAGTCAGCCTTGGCTGGGCATGGGCTGCGCCCTCCGCTGGGAGTAGGGAGGCCCTGCCTGGGTGCGCCCACGGGGATGTGACTTAAGATGGGGGCAGTGGGGCCTCCAAACCCAGGCTTCTTCTTAGGGCTGGGTCCCGTGGTCACCATGGGGTGGCTCTGGTGAGGAGGGCCCCAGGAGTTCAGGCGCACGACGCCCCCATTGCTGTGTGTGGTGCTCGGGGGCCCCCTCGTTCTTGCTATAACGCTGAGAGCCGCAAACATGCAGCTCAGATCTCGGGCAGCCGCTCTGCTCCCAAAACCCAGCTGTGTGCTGGCATGGGTGCCCACGGTGGAATTTGTGGA
The DNA here is from genome assembly GCF_059928025.1 of Delphinapterus leucas. Lineage (NCBI taxonomy): Eukaryota > Metazoa > Chordata > Mammalia > Artiodactyla > Monodontidae > Delphinapterus > Delphinapterus leucas. The sequence continues at coordinate 33,814,148 of NC_143134.1, forward strand.
TGATGAACCCACAGAAGATACTTGTGCGGGGCCGCCCGAAGTTGGGGGGCCTGGAGCAGAGGCAAAGGCTGAAGCTTTCCTTTTCCTATGCTGGGGAGAGCTGCCACAGGCGGTGGTTCCTCGCTGCTGCCAATCATGGCCCCCAGGGATGTGACTTAAGATGGAGGCAGTAGTGCCTCCGAACCCAGGCTTCTTCTTAGGGCTGAGTCCCGTGGTCACCATGGGGTGGCTCTGGTGAGGAGGGCCCCAGGAGTTCAGGCCCACGCTGCCCCCTTTGCTGTGTGTGGTGCTCGGGGGTCCCCTCGTTCCTGTTGTAACGCTGAGAGCTGCAAACATGCAGCTCAGATCTAGGGCAGCCGCTCTGCTCGCAAAACCCAGCTGTGTGCTGGCATGGGTGCCCACGGTGGAATTTGTAAATGATGAACACCCAGAAGATGCTTGTGCGAGGCCGTCCGAAGCTGCGGGGCCTGGAGCAGAGGCAAAGCCTGGAGCTTTCCGTTTCCTATGCTGGGGAGAGCTGCCACAGGCGGTGGTTCCTCGCTGCTGCCAATCAGGGCCCCCAGAGATGGGCTGGGTAGTGGCTCCAGGCTGCAGAGGAAATCTCAGAGTTTGGGTGCGGGACCTGAGTGCAAGCAAGCTGGTGGTGACTGTGACTGAGGATGTGCTGTCACTGGGGGGCGTCTGCCGGGCCTGGGTCGAGGAGAAGAGGCTCCCACTGGAGCCAGGGGAGGACCCCAAGAGGAGAGGATGGGAGGGTGGAGTGGTGTCTATGGGGTTGACCTCAGGGTCAGAAGCGGCCTGGGGTGGCAGGCCCGCAGATGTGCTGGGTGAGGGTCTGGAACTGACAGTACACGTAACGGGCAGGCTTGGGGAGGGGGCAGTAGGGCTGGTGACGGGAGGTAGGTTCTGTGGGGTGAAGACAGGAGAGTCCACACACATGGGTTTCCTATGCTGGGGAGAGCTGCCCAGGTCCCCGATGGCATAGGTCTCACCCCGCAGCGCACTGTTGATGCGCCGGAAGGCTGCTTGCTTCTCTGAGTCTAGGTCTTCGGCGGTGACCCGGAAACCCGGCTCAGGGGCTGGGGGCAGCCTCAGAGGCTCCCCTCGCCTGTGCGGCAGCAGAGGAATCCTGCGTTTTCGGGGCCTGGGACTGTCAGATGTGCGGGAGCCCTTCCTCCAGGGCCCTTTCTGCCCTCTTGCTGTCTCTGCATTTTTGTCAGGCTGGCTTTTCCTCCGGTAAACCACGGGAGCTGCAGAGGGCGATGGAGGGCCCTCCTCGCCCCCTGTCTTTGCAGACTTCTGGGGCAGCCCTTGCGGTATGGCGGGACCCCTCCTTCTTTCCACTGGCAGGAAACCTCGGGTGGAGCTATATGAGCTCGTGATGGCGTTTCTTTGGGGGCAGGAGCTCATACAAGAGGTCTGCTGTTTCCTGGCGGATCTGTCCTCTGCCCACTTGGCGTGGAGGTCTCTCTGCAGAGGTCCAGGCCTGGGCACGAAGAAAGAGCCCCCCAGGGGCCTAAATGCAGATCGTGCGTCCCCGGTGTCATTGGGGCCGCTTCTCTGGTCATCGTTCCTCCCTGTGACTGTGGGGACTTCCTCCTGCTTGGCCATCCCTTGCCTGCTCTCTCCCAGGGCCCTCAACACCGTCTTCTCGGTGCTGTAGTTCGGGACACAGCTGGGTGTCGTGGCCGGCACTGGCTGCCCCTGCGCCACACTGACAGTGACTGTGTCCACTGCGGACACTGAGCTGCGGGACGTCGTGGAGGTGCGAGCACCCATCACTGCCTTCTTCCGATGGCCTCGCCTGAAGATGGAGATAAGGATCCCCATAAGGAGTGCAGCGTCTGCGGGATGGTAGAATGGGGTCTCAGAGACTCTGTGGCAAAGCGCAGATGCAGAGTCACTGGACACTTGTGGGCTGGCCTGCGAGTGGATAGCCGGCCATAGAGAGCTGGGTGACCCGGGCCGGCCACGGGAAGTCGGTGGGCGCGGGGAGTGGGCTGGGGGCAGCCGAGCCCTCCTGGCAGGTGCTGGTCCCCCAGTGCCCGGGGCGGGGGTGAGGGGCAGGGCCTACCTAAGTAACTGCTCCTAGAGAACTTAGGTGAGGTCGGTCCGTGGATAGAGAGCTGGGCTCTGAGCACTCTCCTTCAGCTGCCAACTCGGCCAAAAGCGGAGTGCGCTCTCTTTGGCCTGTTGCTGGGATGCAGCTCTGGAACCTGTGAGCGAACAATGGGCGTGCGTTGGCGGGGCGCAAAAGTTTAGGGAGGGGTGGCGCATGCGCAGAGTACACGTCAGGCCCTGGGGCGCACAGGTGAGGATGCGCGCCCCTGGACCGTCTAGCGCTTCTGAATCTCCCGGGGGTCTGAGGGCTGGAGGTGTTTGCCTTGAGGGTGATGAGCTTCTTGGCAGGACAGCTGGCCCTTCTCCCCTGGCCGCGCCCCAGTGCTGTCGGGGTAACTAACTGTACTGGACGGGATACCCGCCCAGCAACGTGGAGCAAGGTTGCTGGCTGTGCAGCTCCCACAAGAGGCGGCAGCTTTGGCAGCAGAGCCTCTGCCTTCCCCTGGCGCCACTGGAGGGGAGAGCCGCTAAGAACGGAAGTGCCCACACCATCCAGATCCTGCTGGGGTGACACCTGAAGTGGTGGCCAGGGCTGGCTGAGAGGGCCATACTTACCATATGACCCAAAAACCCACTCCTAGGCAGTTAACCAAGAGAAAAACTTTTCACAAAACACATATGTGAATGTTTTAGCTATCTTGTCCACAATTCCTAAATATAGGACTATTGAGGTTATCCAATTTTCTTGAGTTTGTCATTTTTTAATTGTTCTTGGAATAACACTATGTATACGTATTGTTTCACAGTCTAGAGTTAATATTTTACCAATTAAATAAAATTCAGAAGGCTTACATCCATATAGATTCTTTTACCTTCCACTCTTTGTTATAGCTGTCATATGTGTCACCTTTATATGACTTCAACGCCACCCTCTGAGACTGTGGTATCCTTTTTTCATACATATACAGGGAACTCCCTGGCGGTCCAGTGGTTAGGACTCAGCACTTTCACTGCTGGGGCCCCGGCTTCAGTCCCTGGTAGGGGAACTAAGATCCCGTAGGCCACGCAGGCGTGGCCAAAAAAAAAAAAAAGTCATACATATATAAAATAATGTAAGAGGATAATTTTTCCAGATACTTGCCATTTTTGTTGCCCTTCCTTTGTTCCTGAAGTTGCAAGCTTACTTCTTTCTTGTGTCATTTCACTTCAGCCTGAAGAAGTTCCTTTCATGTAATATTTTTATAGCAAATTGTCTGGTGATGAATTCTCTTAGTTTTCTCTCATCTCCATCAGACTTCATTTTGGCTTTTGTTTGGCTTTCAGTCTTTAAGGATATCCTTGCTTTAAGGATATCATATCCTGGTTTGGTCTTTTCCTTTAATACTTTAAAGATGTTATTCCATTCTTTTCTGGTCTCTGTTTTCTGATGAGAAACCACAGTCCTTCAAGTTGACATTCTGTGATGTATAACAGGTCGGTTTCCTTGACTGCTTTCAAGATTATTCTTCACCTTGGCTTTTTTATCAGATTGTGTGTCAGGGTGAGGCTTTCTGAGCTTAGGTCTGTGTCTCGAAATCAGTGACGTTTTCAACTATTCTTTTCCTCATATATTTTCTTCTGCACCTTTCCTTCAGACCCTCCAACGGCACAAAAGGTAGAACTTGCAATATTGTTTCACATGTCTCTGAGACTTAATTTTTGTTCAGTCATGTATCCTCTTTGTTTTTCAGATTGTGCCATTTCTATTGATCCATAAGTTTTCTGAATCTTTCCTCTGTTTTCTCTGTTCTGTTATTCAGCCCATCCAGTGAATGTTTGCTTTTGGATATTGCATGTTAAGTTCTAAACTTTCCATTTGCTTCTTTTTCATAGTTTGTACTTCTCAGTGAAGAACTCCTTTCCATTAATTTCAAGAGGATTTACCTTTAACTCATTGAGCATGGTTGTAATGGATGCTTTGTCTGCTAATTCCTCCATGTGGGTTATTTCAGGGCTGGGTCTGTTGATCGCATTTTTCTCTTGAGAATTTGTCACATTTTCCTACTTCTTTGTATGCTCCGTTGTGTGATTTTGGGTGGTATCCTGGAAAGTTTGCTTATTATGTTTCGAGACTCTGGTTCCTATTAAAATCCTCAGGAGATTGATACTTTTTCTTTTTCTGTGGTTTTTATTAAGCAATTCATGAACCTATGGTCAAACAGGTATTGTGCCTTGTCTTCTGAGTTGTTCCAGTCTTGGTGCAGTTTTCACGACACTGCTGTGCTGTTTGTGTCCACATGGTGCACGTACCACTCAGGGGTTAATCTCGGAATTGAGTGGCAGTTTATACTGTAGTTCACTTCTGCAAGCCTCTATTCTGCCTCGTTGGCTCTGTCTGTGCATGAGGCTCAGGGGGATCCCAGGCCTTATGTGGGCTCATACACAGACCTAAATAGTCTCCTCCTATAGCTCTCTCCTCTTTGGAATTCTACCCACATTCTCAGGCTTCAGGGGCCCCTCCTACATGTTCCTTAAAGTGTTTAAGCCGCCATGCTGTCATGCAGTTCCCTATGACCAGGTAGACCTTTCAGGTGAAATAGCAAGAGAAAAGAAAGGAAAATAACGGGCATGCCCCCACACTCTTCAGACAATAGGAGCCTCTTAACCTGTTCCTTTGTCCAGAGACACAGGCCATTTCTCAGTGAAGGCCTCTGCCATCACTGAGGTTGCAGGGGAGATGTGGTAGCTAGGGAGAAAAAGACCAATGGGGGTGACCCCCTCACTCAACATCCAAGCCCCCCACTTTCTCACTTGTCTGGCTAGAAATAAAAGGTTGATCCCATGGTTTTAACTTTCAGCTGATGCTGGACTTTGCATGCCTTGCGTAAGCTGGGAGACAGAGGCAGGAAAAAAACCCACCATAATCACCCTGTTACGGGCTGTTATTCAAACTTTGGACTTCCAGGCCCCATCTGCCTGTTAGCGTTCACTTCTTAGAGTTTCAAGTGCATGCTGTTTGTCCTCTATCTTGCTCCATGCGGCTCTCAAGCCCTCGTAATATGACCACAGTTCTCGTGCCACATGTAAACATTCGAACACTTTGCAGATACTGAATTAAAAATCTATTATTTACATTGACTCCACCATTTTTATTTTCCTGGTGTGTTCATTAGAAAATTCAAAATTACATATGTGCCTGGCATTATGTATTTTTTGGTGAGCAGTGATCCAGAGGATGGAAATGTATGCCTCCTTCGACTCCTTCAACTTAACCCCACTCTGGGGCAATGTCCCAGCCAGGCAGAAAGTGCAGGTGGAGCTGGAGACCTTGAAGAGTTTGGCTATACTTCCAGCTCAGCCCAAAGCCCAAGGATGATTCTGGACTTTTATTCTGACTCGTGCATTTCAGATCTTTCTGGGTTTGGACCTGGTATATATGTCCCTCCCAGCCCGCCCTGCCTGCCCCTTCAGTTGTCACCCCAGCAGGATCTGGTTGGCTTGGGCACTTCTGGGTTTTTTTTCTTTTTTTTGCACTTCTGTTCTTAGCGGCTCTCTCCTCCAATGTTACCAGGTGGGAGGGCAGGTGGACGCACAGGCGCTGATGCCAAAACTGCCACCTCGGACGGTGGCTGCTGAACCAGGTACCCTGCTTTCCAGCTTTCCTGCTCTGGTGGCCGGGGACCCATCCTGTACAGTTAGAGCCGGCCGGGGGAGAAGGGGCAGCTGCCCGGCCAAGAAGCTCATCACCCTCAAGGCAAACACCTCCAGCCCTCAGGCGCCCGGGGAGATTCAGAAGCGCTAGATGGTCCAGGGGCGCGCATCCTCACCTGTGCGCCCCAGGGCCTGACGTGTACTCTGCGCATGCGCCACCCCTCCCTAAACTTTTGCGCCCCGCCAACGCACGCCCATTGTTCGCTCACAGGTTCCAGAGCTGCATCCCAGCAACAGGCCAAAGAGAGCGCACTCCGCTTTTGGCCGAGTTGGCAGCTGAAGGAGAGTGCTCGGAGCCCAGCTCTCTATCCACGGACCAACCTCACCCAAGTTCTCTAGGGGCAGTTACTTAGGTAGGCCCTGCCCCTCACCCCCGCCCCGGGCACTGGGGGACCAGCACCTGCCAGGAGGGTTCGGCTGCCCCCAGCCCGCTCCCCGCGCCCACCGACTTCCCGTGGCCGGCCCGGGTCACCCAGCTGTCTATGGCCGGCTATCCACTCGCAGACCAGCCCACAATTGTCCAGTGACTCTGCATCTGCGCTTTGCCACAGAGTCTCTGAGACCCCATTCTACCATCCCGCAGACCCTGATCTCCTTTCTGGGGGTCCTTATTTCCATCTTCAGGCGAGGCCATCGGAAGAAGGCAGTGATGGGTGCTCGCACCTCCACGACGTCCCGCAGCTCAGTGTCCGCAGTGGACACAGTCACTGTCAGTGTGGCGCAGGGGCAGCCAGTGCCGGCCACGACACCCAGCTGTGTCCCGAACTACAGCACCGAGAAGACAGTGTTGAGGGCCCTGGGAGAGAGCGGGCAAGGGATGGCCAAGCAGGAGGAAGTCCCCACAGTCACAGGGAGGAACGATGACCAGAGAAGCGGCCCCAATGACACCGGGGACGCACGATCTGCATTTAGGCCCCTGGGGGGCTCTTTCTTCGTGCCCAGGCCTGGACCTCTGCAGAGAGACCTCCACGCCAAGTGGGCAGAGGACAGATCCGCCAGGAAACAGCAGACCTCTTGTATGAGCTCCTGCCCCCAAAGAAACGCCATCACGAGCTCATATAGCTCCACCCGAGGTTTCCTGCCAGTGGAAAGAAGGAGGGGTCCCGCCATACCGCAAGGGCTGCCCCAGAAGTCTGCAAAGACAGGGGGCGAGGAGGGCCCTCCATCGCCCTCTGCAGCTCCCGTGGTTTACCGGAGGAAAAGCCAGCCTGACAAAAATGCAGAGGCAGCAAGAGGGCAGAAAGGGCCCTGGAGGAAGGGCTCCCGCACATCTGACAGTCCCAGGCCCCGAAAACGCAGGATTCCTCTGCTGCCGCACAGGCGAGGGGAGCCTCTGAGGCTGACCCCAGCCCCTGAGCCGGGTTTCCGGGTCACCGCCGAAGACCTAGACTCAGAGAAGCAAGCAGCCTTCCGGCGCATCAGCAGTGCGCTGCGGGGTGAGACCTATGCCATCGGGGGCCTGGGCGCCACGCAGCTTTCCTGTCCTTTCCGCCTGCCTGCCGCAGAGGCTGCTTCTCTGCCAGCTGTCCCTGCAGACCCCAGCAGGGATCCACAGCTGGAGAGATGCGGTAGGAAGCAGGACTCCCCAGCCCCAGTGGACATCCGGGCGTCTGCTAGAGGGGCCTCCTCTGTGCATCCTTTGTCTGAGAGACAGCACAGCTCACCGGGCCGCCTCTTCTCCCTGCCGCAGCCTCTTCCAGGCACCTCTTCACACTCACGGCCCTCAGCCCCTCTTACATTGCTGACCCTCACTTCCTCCGCAGTATCAGGCAAGGCTGGCCTGTCTGCTAGGCCCCCAGACCCCTCCGCCCCTACTACCTCCCCCGTGCCAGGCATGGCCGGTGCGATCAGAAGCCTGGCTCCTGACTGGCCCGCTCCTGCCGCTGCTGCGGCTTCCCTTCCCTGCTTCAAGTTGAAGTTCATCTCGGGGCCTCCTATGAATGGGGCAGGACGAGGCCCTTTACAGCCCAAGGCATCAGTCACAGCTGCCATGGATGCCAGACCTGCCTTCCCTGCAGCTCCCAGCACCTGCGAAATGGAGTCACGCACACCCATGTGTGTGGACTCTCCTGTCTTCACCCCACAGAACCTCCCTCCCGTCACCAGCCCTACTGCCCTCCCCCAAGCCTGACCCTTACGTGTACTATCAGTTCCAGACCCTCACCCGGCACATCTGCGGGCCTGCCACCCCAGGCCGCTTCTGACCCTGAGGTCAACCCCATGGACGCCACTCCACCCTCCCATCCTCTCCTCTTGGGGTCCTAGCCTGGCTCCAGTGCGAGCCTCTTCTCCTCGACCCAGGCCCGGCAGACGCCCCCCAGTGACAGCACATCCTCAGTCACAGTCACCACCAGCTTGCCTGCACTCAGGTTCTGCACCTAAACTCTGAGACTTCCTCTTCAGCCTGGAGCCACTACCCAGCCCATCTCTGGGGGCCCTGATTGGCAGCAGCGAGGAACCACCGCCTGTAGCAGCTCTCCCCAGCATAGGAAACGGAAAGCTCCAGATTTTGCCTCTGCTCCAGGCCCCCCAGCTTCGGGTGGCCCCGCACAAGCATCTTCCGGGGGTTCATCATCCACAAATTCCACTGTGGGCACCCATGCCAGCACACAGCTGGGTTTTGGGAGCAGAGCGGCTGCCCTAGATCTGAGCTGCATGTTTGTAGCTCTCAGCGTTACAGCAAGAACGAGGGGACTCGCGAGCACCACACACAGCAGTGGGGGCAGCGTGGGCCTGAACTCCTGGGGCCCTCCTCACCAGAGCCACCCCATGGTGACCACGGGACCCAGCACTAAGAAACAGCCTGCGTTTGGAGGCACTACTGCCCCCACCTTAAGTCACATCCCTGGGGGCCCTGATTGGCAGCAGCGAGGAACCACCGCCTGTGGCAGCTCTCCCCAGCATAGGAAACGGAAAGCTCCAGCCTTTGCCTCTGCTCCAGGCCCCCCAGCTTCGGGCGGCCCCGCACAAGCATCTTCTGGGGGTTCATCATCCACAAATTCCACCCTGGGCATCCATGCCAGCACACAGCTGGGTTTTGGGAGCACAGCTGCTGTCCTAGATCTGACCTGCATGTTTGCAACCCTCAGCATTAGAGAAGGAACGAGGGGACGCCCGAGCACCACACACAGCAGTGGGGGCAGTGGGAGCCTGAACTCCTGGGGCCCTCCTCACCAGAGCCACCCCATGGTGACCACGGGACCCAGCACTAAGAAAAAGCCTGGGTTTGGAGGCACTACTGCCCCCATCTTAAGTCACATCCCTGGGGGCCCTGATTGGCAGCAGCGAGGAACCACCGCCTGTGGCAGCTCTCCCTAGCATAGGAAACGGAAAGCTCTAGCCTTTGCCTTTGCTCCAGGCGCCCCAGCTTCGGGCGGCCCCGCACAAGCATTTTCTGGGGGTTCATCATCCAAAAATTCCACCCTGGGCACCCATGCCAGCACACAGCTGGGTCTTGGGAGCAGAGCGGCTGCCCTAGATCTGAGCTGCATGTTTGCAGCTCTCAGCGTTACAGCAAGAACGAGGGGACCCGCGAGCACCACACACAGCAGTGGGGGTAGCGTGGGCCTGAACTCCTGTGGCCCTCCTCACCAGAGCCACCCCATGGTGACCACGGGAACGAGCACCAAGAAGAAGCCTGGGTTTAGAGGCACTACTGCCCCCATCTTAAGTCACATCCCTGGGGGCCCTGATTGGCAGCAGCGAGGAACCACCGCCTGTGGCAGCTCTCCCCAGCATAGAAAACGGAAAGCTGCAGACTTTGCCTCTGCTCCAGGCCCCCCAGCTTCGGGCGGCTCCGCACAAGCATCTTCTGGGGGTTCATCATCCACAAATTCCACCCTGGGCACCCATGCCAGCACACAGCTGGGTTTTGGGAGCACAGCTGCTGTCCTAGATCTGACCTGCATGTTTGTAGCTCTCAGCGTTACAGCAAGAACGAGGGGGCCCGTGAGCAACACACACAGCAATGGAGGGAGCGTGAGCATGAACTCCTGGGGCCCTCCTCACCAGAGCCACCCCATGGTGACCACGGGACCCAGCACTAAGAAAAAGCCTGGGTTTGGAGGCAGTACTGTCCCCATCTTAAGTCACATCCCTGGGGGCCCTGATTGGCAGCAGCGAGGAACCACCGCCTGTGGCAGCTCTCCCCAGCATAGGAAACGGAAGGCTCCAGACTTTGCCTCTGCTCCAGGCCCCCCAGCTTCGGGCGGCCCCGCACAAGCATCTTCTGGGGGTTCATCATCCACAAATTCCACCCTGGCCACCCATGCCAGCACACAGCTGGGTTTTGGGAGCAGAGCAGCTGCCCTAGATCTGAGCTGCATGTTTGCAGCTCTCAGCGTTACAGCAAGAAAGAGGGGGACCCCGAGCACCACACACAGCAATGGGGGCAGCATGGGCCTGAACTCCTGGGGCCCTCCTCACCAGAGCCACCCCATGGTGACCACGGGACCCAACACTAAAAGAAGCCTGGGTTTGGAGGCACTACTGCCCCCATCTTAAGTCACATCCCTGGGGGCCCTGATTGGCAGCAGCGAGGAACCACCGCCTGTGGCAGCTCTCCCCAGCATAGGAAACGGAAAGCTCCAGAATTTGCCTCTGCTCCAGGCCCCCCAGCTTCGGGCGGCCCCGCACAAGCATCTTCTGGGGGTTCATCATCCACAAATTCCACCCTGGGCACCCATGCCAGCACACAGCTGGGTTTTGGGAGCACAGCTGCTGTCCTAGATCTGACCTGCATGTTTGCAACCCTCAGCATTACAGAAGGAACGAGGGGACGCCCGAGCACCACACACAGCAATGGGGGCAGCGTGGTCCTGAACTCCTGGGGCTCTCCTCACCAGAGCCACCCCATGGTGACCACGGGACCCAGCACTAAGAAGAAGCCTGGGTTTGGAGGCACTACTGCCCCCATCTTAAGTCCCATCCCTGGGGGCCCTGATTGGCAGCAGCGAGGAACCACCGCCTGTGGCAGCTCTCCCCAGCATAGGAAACGGAAAGCTCCAGCCTTTGCCTCTGCTCCAGGCCCCCCAGCTTCGGGCGGCCCCGCACAAGCATCTTCTGGGGGTTCATCATCCCCAAATTCCACCGTAGGCACCCATGCCAGCACACAGCTGGGTTTTGGAAGCAGAGCGGCTGCCCTAGATCTCAGCTGCATGTTTGTAGCTCTCAGAGTTACAGAAAGAACGAGGGGGCCCCTGAGCAACACACACAGCAATGGAGGCAGCGTTGGCCTGAACTCCTGCGGCCCTCCTCACCAGAGCCAACCCATGGTGACCACGGGAACGAGCACCAAGAAGAAGCCTGGGTTTAGAGGGACTACTGCCCCCATCTTAAGTCACCTTCCTGGGGGGCCTGACTGGTAGCAGCGAGGAACCACCGCCTGTGGCAGCTCTCCCCAGCATAGGAAACGGAAAGCTCCAGACTTTGCCTCTGCTCCAGGCCCCCCAGCTTCCGGGGGCTCCGCACAAGCATCTTCTGGGGATTCATCATCCACAAATTCCACTGTGGGCACCCATGCCAGCACACAGCTGGGTTTTGGGAGCAGAGCAGCTGCCCTAGATCTGAGCTGCATGTTTGCAGCTCTCAGCGTTACAGCAAGAACGAGGGGGCCCCCGAGCACCACACACAGCAGTGGGGACAGTGGGAGCCTGAACTCCTGGGGCCCTCCTCACCAGAGCCACCCCATGGTGACCACGGGACCCAGCACTAAGAAAAAGCCTGGGTTTGGAGGCACTACTGCCCCCATCTTAAGTCACATCCCTGGGGGCCCTGATTGGCAGCAGCGAGGAACCACCGCCTGTGGCAGCTCTCCCCAGCATAGGAAACGGAAAGCTCCAGCCTTTGCCTCTGCTCCAGGGCCCCCAGCTTCGGGCGGCCCCGCACAACCATCTTCTGGGGATTCATCATCCACAAATTCCACCGTGGGCACCCATGCTGGCACACAGCTCCGTTTTGGGAGCACAGTTGCTGTCCTAAATCTGAGCCGCATGTTTGCAGCCCTCAGCATTAGAGAAGGAACGAGGGGACCCCTGAGCACCATACACAGCCATGGGGGCAGCGTGGGCCTGAAATCCTGGGGCCCTCCTCACCAGAGCCACCCCATGGTGACCACGGGACCCAGCACTAACAAAAAGCCTCGGTTTGGAGGCACTACTGCCCCCATCTTAAGTCACATCCGTGGGGGCCCTGACTGGCAGCAGCGAGGAACCACCGCCTGTGGCAGCTCTACCCAGCATAGGAAACGGAAAGCTCCAGCCTTTGCCTCTACTCCAGGCCCCCCAGCTACGGGCGGCCCCACACAAGCATCTTCTGGGGGTTCATCATCCACAAATTCCACCCTGGGCACCCATGCCAGCACACAGCTGGGTTTTGGGAGCAGAGCGGCTGCCCTAGATCTGACCTGCATGTTTGCAGCTCTCAGCGTTACAGCAAGAACGAGGGGACCCGCGAGCACCACACACAGCAGTGGGGGCAGCGTGGGCCTGAACTCCTGGGGCCCTCCTCACCAGAGCCACCCCATGGTGACCACGGGACCCAGCACTAACAAAAAGCCTCGGTTTGGAGGCACTACTGCCCCCATCTTAAGTCACATCCCTGGGGGCCCTGATTGGCAGCAGCAAGGAACCACCGCCTGTGGCAGCTCTCCCCAGCATAGGAAACGGAAATCTCCAGACTTTGCCTCTGCTCCAAGCCCCCCAGCATCGGTCGGCCCCGCACAAGCATCTTCTGGGGGATCATCATCCACAAATTCCACCCTGGGCACCCATGCCAGCACACAGCTGGGTTTTGGGAGCACAGCTGCTGTCCTAGATCTGACCTGCATATTTGCAACCCTCAGCCTTACAGAAGGAACGAGGGGACCCCTGAGCACCACACACAGCAGTGGGGGCAGCGTGGGCCTGAACTCCTGGGGCCCTCCTCACCAGAGCCACCCCATGGTGACCACGGGACCCAGCACTAAGAAGAAGCCTGGGTTTGGAGGCACTACTGCCCCCATCTTAAGTCCCATCCCTGGGGGCCCTGATTGGCAGCAGCGAGGAACCACCGCCTGTGGCAGCTCTCCCCAGCATAGGATACGGAAAGCTCCAGCCTTTGCCTCTGCTCTAGGCCCCCCAGCTTCGGGCGGCCCCGCACAAGCATCTTCTGGGGGTTCATCATCCACAAATTCCACCGTAGGCACCCATGCCAGCACACAGCTGGATTTTGGGAGCACAGCTGCTGTCCTAAATCTGAGCTGCATGTTTGCAGCCCTCAGCATTACAGAAGGAACGAGGGGACCACTGAGCACCATACACAGCCATGGGGGGGCAGCGTGGGGCTGAAATCCTGGGGCCCTCCTCACCAGAGCCACCCCATGGTGACCACGGGACCCAGCACTAAGAAGAAGCCTGGGTTTGGAGGCACTACTGCCCCCATCTTAAGTCACATCCCTGGGGGCCCTGATTGGCAGCAGCGAGGAACCACCGCCTGTGGCAGCTCTCCCCAGCATAGGAAACAGAAAGCTCCAGACTTTGCCTCTGCTCCAGGCCCCCCAGCTTCGGGCGGCCCCACACAAGCATCTTCTGGGGGTTCATCATCCAGAAATTCCACTGTGGGCACCCATGCCAGCACACAGCTGGATTTTGGGAGCAGAGCGGCTGCCCTTGATATGAGCTGCATGTTTGCAGCTCTCAGCGTTACAGCAAGAACGAGGGGGCCCCCGAGCACCACACACAGCAGTGGGGACAGTCGGAACCTGAACTCCTGGGGTCCTCCTCACCAGAGCCACCCCATGGTGACCACGGGACCCAGCACTAAGAAAAAGCCTGGGTTTGGAGGCACTACTGCCCCCATCTTAAGTCACATCCCTGGGGGCCCTGATTGGCAGCAGTGAGGAACCACCGCCTGTGGCAGCTCTCCGAGCATAGGAAACGGAAAGCTCCAGCCTTTGCCTCTGCTACAGGCCCCCCAGCTTCGGGCGGCCCCGCACAAGCATCTTTTGGGGGTTCATCATCCACAAATTCCACCGTGGACACCCATGCCAGCACACAGCTCGGTTTTGGGAGCACAGCTTCTCTCCTAGATCTGAGCTGCATGTTTGCAGCCCTGAGCATTACAGAAGGAACGAGGGGAACCCCGAGCACCACACACAGCAATGGGGGCAGCGTGGGCCTGAACTCCTGGGGCCCTCCTCACCAGAACCACCCCATGGTGACCACGGGACCCAGCCCTAAGAAGAAGCCTGGGTTTGGAGGCCCCACTGCCCCCATCTTAAGTCACATCCCCGTGGGCACACCCAGGCAGGGCCCCCCTACTTCCAGCAGAGGGCGCAGCCCATGCCCAGCCAAGGCTGACTTTAGGGGTGTGTCGGTTCCCGCCTCTACTCCTATCAGCCTCAGCTCCGCAGTGGGCACAGCAAGGTGCAGCCTTGCTCTTAGGGCCCCCTCATCACCTGCCCAGCACTTGGCTGGACAAAAAACCACTGCGCCATCGACCAAGTCATTCTCCTCCAGGTCGCGATTCATTACCTTGGGGTTTAAGAGGAGGAAGTTGGCCTGAGCCAATAATTTTGTGGCGAGGCCATCAGTGTCCACCTCCTCCCAGGCTGGGCCTCGTGTGGACCCTGTTTCGATGTGAAACTTATAATAAAGCTTTGTTCTTGTTCTTTTGCATAATCCTCACGTGTCTGTGATCTGTAGATCAAGTGTGGAAAAGCACTGGCTTGTATGAGTGGTAACATGGAAAGCCAGACCTGTTTACAGTTTCCTGTGACCCTGCTCATGGGTTGTGAAGAGTAGCACAACAAGATGGCTACAAGGGCCCTATATTAAAAGTGTGTTTTGAGTTTAAACGATGTAGCCCGGAATAAAATGGGCCCAGAGGGAGGGGTAAACAGGGAGGGTCATCCTTGTCTGTTGTAATTGCTGCTTCCCACCCACCTCTCTGGCCTGGAGGGGGCTGGGTCATCCCGAGCACACACCAGCCGCCCATACTCTACATGTTTAGTATTTTCTAATGTAGCAGTTTCTTTGACTTTTTTTGTTTTGCTTTAATAAGTCTTAGGCAAATCATTTACATGCACATCTCACTCAGAGAGTATATGTCCATACAACCTAAAGCAATCTACAGATCCAGTGCAATCCCTATCAAAATTCCAATGACATTTTTTACATAAATAGGAAAAACAATCCTAAAATTCGTATGGAACTGCAATAGACTTCAAAAGCCACAGCAATCCTGAGAAAGAAGAACAAAGCTGGAGGCAACACTTTTCCTGATTTCAAATTATACTACAAAGCTAGAGTAATCAAAATAGTATGGTACTGGCATGAAAACAGACACATACACCAATGCAACAGAATCAAGAGCTGAGAAATAAATCCACACACATACAGGCAAATAATTGACAGGGATCCAAGAATACTCAACAGGGAAAAGATAGTCTCTTCAGTAAATGGTGTTGGGAAAACTGGATACCCACATGCAAAACAAAGCAAGTGGACCCCTATCTTACATCATTTGTAAAAATTAACTTGAAATGGATTAAAGACTTAAATGTAAGACCTGAAACTGTAAAACTCCTAGAAGAGAACATAAAGAGAAAGCTCCTTAACATTGGTCTTGGTGATGATTTTTGGGGTATGACAACAAAACCACAAGCAACAAAAACAAAAAGCAACCAATGGGACTACATCAAACTAAAAAGCTCCTGCAGAGCAAAAGAAACAATCAACAAAATGAAAAGGCAACCTAGGAATGGGAAAAAATATTTGCAAACCACATGTATGATAAGAGGTTAATATCCAAAATCTATAAGGAATTCAAACAACTCCATAGCAAAAAACAAACAAACAAACCAAAACAAATAATCTGATTCTAAAATAGGCAAAGCGGGGGACTTCCCTGGTGGTCCAGTGGTTAAGACTCCACACTTCCACTGCAGGGGGCATGGGTTTGATCCCTGGTCAGGGAATTAAGGCCCGCATGTCATGCAGTGTGTGTAAAAAAATAAAATAAATAAGGCAAAGCAAGACTAGGAAACAACTAAGTGTCCAACAGGTGAATGGATAAAGAAAATGTGACATATAGATATATATAGATAGATAGATAGATAGACTATTTGAACGCCATGTGTACCTGGGAAGGTTAGTTACTTAGCCCTTCTCTTTCTCAGCTCCCTGGCCAGTGATATGGAAATAATAGTAGGATCTGCTTATTCGTATTATGTTCTGAGGCTAAAAATTAGTAAATATAAAGCCTGAAGAAAAATGATGGGTACTTCATAAGTGCTACCTACATAAATGTTCAAGTATTAAATGCCTGGAAGAATAAGTAGGTTGTCTCCAGAAAGGGCACCTAGGAGGCTACAAACAGGAGGATAGAGCCTACTTTTTCACATTGATGACATGAGTAAGAAGTTTTAGAGCTCATGGAAAGAATATTATTTCTTGTGATGCACTGTGGGGTGGGCAGAGTAGGGGCTGCGACCCATATTTTATGGTTCAGGGCACTGAAATTTAGACAGATTGAGTAACTTGCCCAGAATCACAACACTGATGAGTGATGGGTCTGAGGCAGGGGAGGGATAGAGATTCCTGGACACATGGACATGAGATCATGCCCTGGATACACAAACCAAGAGCTCTCCTCACTCCCTTTCCCACATCCTCCTGCCCCAAGGATGCTGCAGGGAGACAGCTGGTACTCGGAGGAGGTGCCTGGCCCAAGAGAATGGCTCAAATCTGGACCCACTTCCTGGCTCTACGTTTCAATCCCTGACCCCAAATACAATGTCTTTCCCCCAAACGCAGACCCCCTGATGGACCGGGGTATCCAAATATGTGTGCATCTCCCCTCCCTTCCCCCTCAGCACTTGATTCTAGCAGCTGATTTGCAGTGAGACTTCCTGGTGGTCAGGTGACCACCCTGAATGACCAGTAGTCTACTTGACTCCCTAACTGACTCAAAACCCAGGACATTCCAAACCAACTGCCCACATGACAGTTGCACAGGGAATTAGCATCATCTTCAACTGATCAAACCCGGATGATGAGCAGTTAATATTCATTAGCTGGGAACAGGGTCTACTGGGCTGGTGTTTTGGTGGCTTAACAGATGAAGGTTACAGGCCCCCAGGGTCTCACTGACTAGAAACTGACCAATCGTCTGAGCAGCTTGGACTAAGGCCTGGCTAAGAGTGGGCAGTGGCTGCACGGGCTCTGAGTGGGCACCTTCCCTGCCCAATCCTCCCTCCGCCAGATCCAGGCTCTGCTGTACAAACTACAGCCATTGCTCCTGAATCTACTTGCTGGTATTATTTCCACAGTACCTTTAATGGAGTGGTTAGTGGGGGTGCTATTTGGGTCCCTACCCTGTTGTTTGGCCAGATGCTGATTCTGATGTGCCTGAACCACCGCTGCGGATGGCCAGCAGATTATCTTGATCACAGATGATATTCTTGTGCATCCTGTGTTTGATTCCTTTATAATCTTCCTTTTCTTCTTGGTACCCGAGTCATGATCCTGGAAAACACAACAAAAACTGAGAGAACTATTGATATGTTGCTGGGAGAAGACCATGCAGAGGTGTCAATTCATTCCCAGGTCACACGTCTGTTCTCTTTGTTCACCAGCCTCCTAGGGGAGTCTAGGGGAGTCAAGTGAATCGAAGTTGGGCTGAGAAGAGGGTGTTGCAATGTGGTGTGCACTTAAAATAGCCAGCAGGCTGACTGCACGGGACATGACTTTATTTAGTGAGATAATATAGAAAGGGAGCACAGCACAGTGACCGACAGAGTGGGGGCTGGTGCCTGATGGTCTGGATTCAAATCATACCAGAAGCCACATGAACCTGGGAAGGTTATGCAGACCCTCTGTCCTCAGTTCCTTGTTCTGTGATAGTGGAAATGTTAATAGGGTCCACTTATTAGTATTACATGATGAAGCTTAATACAGCAAATCAGGTAGACCCTGATGAAAAATGATGGTTACTTCCTAAGCGCTACCTAAGTGTTCAAATATTAAATGTCTGGAAGAATAAGCAAGAAATGTGGTAGTGCTGCCTCCAGAGAGGGGACCTGGATGCCACAGGGCAGGGGAGTGGGGAAGGTTATGGGTGTGATGCTTTAGAGCTTGTGAAGAATATCTGTCATCATCTCCTGTGATCCCCACATCAGCCCCGTGGGGAACTCATGGCAGGTGCTGTGAACCATATTTTATGGTACATGGCACTAAAATGTTGAGATTTTAAGTGACGTTCCCGGAGTCGCAAAGCTGATGACAGATGGATGTGGGACAGGAATGTAGTTGGTTCCCTGGGACAGAAATCCCTGAACCCCTGAATCCTCTAGATGGTGCCCTGGACTCCTGAGCCCAGGGCTCCCCTCCCTCCATCCCCCCAATCCTCCTGCCTGCCCCATGGTTGCTCCAAGGACAGGAGTGGTCTGAGCCAACAGGAGGGCCCATGCCTGACCCGCTGCCTCCCTTACATGTTGATCCCTGACCCTACAGCTCTTAAATATCCCTGAAAGAAGGTCCCTTGAAGGATCAGGGGGTCCCATCTACGTCCCTCCTCCCTCAGCGTCTTCACACACTGGGTGAGCCTCCTGGTGGTCTGACCAGTGGTCGGCTTGTCTCCACGTGGCTCAGAGCCCTGGTCTCTCCAAGCCAGTTGCCCACATGGCACGTCTCTAACAAATTAGCTTGGTCTTCAACAACCAGCCCTGGATGCACAGTTAGTGCTGATTAATTAGGACAGTGGCCTGCTGGGCTGTGCTTGGTGGTTTAATGGGTGAAGCTGGCGTGCCCCACTGTCGCCTGACTATTGATATGAGCAACTGTCTGAGTAGCCTGGGCTACGGCCTGGCTGGGGAGGGGCCGTGGCTGCACTGGCTCTGAGGGCGCACCTTCCCTGCTCATCCTTCCTCATCAAAATCCAGCCCCTACAAACTCCTCATCCATCCCTAGACCTTGCAGTGGCACAGGAGAGAGGCCCATGCCCTTCTAGAGGGACCCCTCCATAGCCACAGCCTAGAGACCCCATCCCAGGACTGTCTCTGAGGATGACCCAGGCCCTCCTAATCTCTGTCACCAGATGTTCATTCCACTAACCCGACGGCATTGTCCCTTCTCTCCACGTTCCCAGGCAGCGCCCAAACACCCAGTGATCCTGTCCACATCAACCACTGGAAATACCGCCATGAAATCCCAGTTTCCTTCCTTTCTGAAACCTCTAGATTTAGACTGTTAATATTTGCTTTTGGATTTTGACATCGACATTCAGAAGTGTTTAGCCTGTAATTTCTCCTGTCCTGTAATATCTGCTGCTGGTACGACATCAGTATTCTCCTGGTCCGATGAAAGCAGTGTGGGTGTGTTCCCTCTGCATCTGTTCTCTGGAAGAGTGTGTAGGAGACGGGCATCCTTTCTGTCTTAAATGTTTGGTAGAAACAGAGGAAGCCACCGGGCCCTGAAGTTTGTTTGGTGGGGAAATTTTTTGGCATCTCTTTCTAATTGAAGTTTACTTGGTGTATTGTACAGGGCACAGATCTTAAGCATAGAGCTTTATGGTTTCTTGTAAATATAAACGCATCTGTTACCAACACCCAGTTCAATATACAGGACGTCCCCAGCACCCTGGCTGCCCCCTGTAGAAGGGGAGAAGAATAAGTGCTAACTTATTCGGTTATAAGAATGAAATCAGTTACTCCATGTATATTCCAAGTGCAGTGATTTACACACAAATAACTCAAAATGAGTGTGGCAGCACAATGAGAAAGTAGTGGAGGGTGCTGGAGGGCTGGGAGAATCCAGTCCCTTTGGGATTTCTGCTGTGGAGGTCGGGCCAGAGTAAGGAAGCTGAGAGGAGCTTCTCTGAAGCATCTGGGCTTTTACAGAGGGAAAAACTACTGCTCCCCAGAGTGCAGCGCCCATTGTAATTCACTGAGCCCTCCCTTCGCAGAGGGTGCTTTTCTATACTTGTGTGTTATTTTACATAGAAGTGTTTAAAAAAAAAACCGAGGAGGAGATCAATTTTGCTTGATGTAACAGCCTTTCACTGTTAAAAGTAAGACATGTATCTAAAATTTATGCTAAATCTGTACAGCTCCGACAGGAAGTAACCGGCACCCACTAGCTGACTCAGGAGCGGAGGCGGAGCAGAGAGGCGGCCCTCCTTCCTTGGCCTCGTGTCTCATTTAAGCTGCCAGACGCTGCACAAACTCCATCCCCTCTGAGTCTCAGGCTGAGGCCTCCAGGTCACAGTCTTCACAGGTGTCAGACCAGAACCTGCCACACAAAGGCAGGGACTGGAGTCAGTGGGGAGGTGGGCTCCCTGGGGTCTGTGTGTGGGACCCAGGGGGCTACTCAGACCCTGCAAGTGACTTTGGGTCCTGACATCCCCAGGGCTCACATCCCCAGGGCACTGGGGCCTGTTCGCTGCTCTTTGCCAAGTGTGTTCTGGTAGCAGAGAGACCTGTCCTACAGGGGCGATTTAACCTGGGCATTTGGCCGGGCGGCGTTCAAGCGACTGGTCCCCTGAACAGTGAAAGTGATGCAGAGGAAAGGGGAGGCTCTGGGGCTCCAGGGTGAAAAGTGTGGGTCCTTCCCATCTGGGCGCTGTGAGGAGTGGGAGGTCTGATGACACAGGTGGGAGTAGTGACCCTGTCCCTCCAGCCCACACGCAACACGGCCCATCATGAGACCAGCACAGTGGAAGTGGGCAGAGAACCGCAATGTTCCCTTTTCCCCTAATAATCATTTTTCTTTCTTTAACACCCCAGCCAAACTTGCCTGTGCTTTTTAATTTAAAAATATCCTGATGCTGTGGTCATAGAATCATAAATTCTATAGCTTTGCTGTATCCCAACATGAAAAGTTTGTAGAAGACACTGCTTTTCAGCGTGTAATAAAACCAGATGTATTTGTTATCTAATTTTAAGGTCATAATTAATTTGGAATCCTGGCCCTTTAACTCATCCTAAATTAGCATTGCTTTGAATTGCCTTCATTTTGTGTGTATTGTATTCAATTTTTACACATCTATGAAAAATCTATAGAACCTCAGGTTGAGAAATGGTGCCATGAGGTGACCCAGGCCCTTCAGTGGGGCTCCACAGAGGCTGAGGGGTCCCCAGGGGTTGGGCAAATCCCAGCCAGGTGTGGATCCTGCAGTGTCCCCTACCGGATTCCAGGGCTACCGCGTGCCCACAGGGATGCAGCAGTGCTGGGCCAGGTGCGCTGTCTGCTTGCATGAGAAGAAGCCCCGGTGCCTCTGTCCTCCTCACCCTTTCCCCAGGACGCCTGAACTGGGGGGTACCAGGGCCACTCCAGATATCTCACCACACCTGGTGATTTACTGGGGATGTTGCCTGCTGACCTTGGCGGGTTGGGAGGGCAAGGCTGGGTCCTGCAGAGGGAGATGTTGAACCTCACCAGGGACACTCTTTACAAAGAACACAATGTGAACAACACCTCCAGGAGTGATGCATGTGGTGACCCCACAGACGCCTTCGCCCCCCCATCTAAACATAAGAGCCTGGCGTCTTCAGGGATTCTATGGAACGGGGACTGTTCCCTGGCGAGATGCACTCAGGTCATCCTCCAGTTGCCTGTGCAGATTACCACCATTCTCTTCTCTCCACCTTTTTGTTCACATGCAGTGGTGACCACATCCGTGCTCTTCTCTGGCTTTTGGGTTTTCCTGAAGCGCAAAAAAAAAAAAAGTCAGGGATGGCAAGGGAAGCACATACACTTATTTGCCTTCTGCTCTTCCTCCTACCCTCTCCACGCTCACATTTCCTCCTCTTGTTCTTCCTCATCCTTTTACTTCATCCCTTCTCTTGAATCCAGGACAAGAGAATTTCTTTTTTTTTTTTAATTGAATGAGTCAGTCTTCTTTTACTTATTTATTTATTTTTAACGTCCTTATTGGAGTATAATTGCTTTACAATGGTGTTAGTTTCTGCTATATAACAAAGTGAATCAGCTGTACATATACATACATCCCCATAACCCCTCCCTCTTTTGTCTCCCTCCCACCCTCCCTATCCCACCCATCCAGGTGGTCACAAAACACCAAGCTGATCTCCCTGTGCTAAGCGGCTGCTTCCCACTAGCTATCTATTTTACGTTTGGTAGTGTATATATGTCCATGCCACTCTCTCACTTTGTCACAGCTTAACCTTCCCCCTCCCCATATCCTCAAACCCATACCGTTTTTATGCTAAGTTATATTCTACATGTAGCTGGAAAAATGTTAAAAAGATTTTTAAAGAACTGCGCAACTATTTTTGAAGCTGATTTGGATGTTCAAGGCTTGCTAGCACTTTATCCATCTCAGTACTATTTCACTTAGTAAATAAATGCAGTTGCCATAATTGCTGCATATGTGTCTGTGTTCCCTTCTAGGTTATATGTTTTTGAAGTTAGAAACTATATTTATATCACAGCCCCTATGTATAGCACAATATCCATTGCTAATTCAGATTGTGTTTTAAGATATGAGACAAAATTTAAGACTTTTATTATAGTCATAAACATCTAGCAAACCAACCAGAAAATAAAAACTAATTTTCAATTGGTTGGCCAAGAACAAAAAAGAGAGGAATACCTAGTGCAAAATCATATCTCTAATAACTACTGTTGGATTTAGAGCACACACATGCTAAACTTATTTTAAAATATCTTCTCATCAAAGATTTGAGGTTGGACTGGAAAAAATTATATCAGAAGTGAAAATAATTATGTGGTCTGACAAGCGTGGATCACACAAAGTAAGTGTATACTATGTATAAAGTAGATAAACTACGAGGTCCTGCTGTATAGCACAGGCAACTATATTCAATACCTTGTAATAACCTATAAAGGAAACGGATCTGAAAAAGAAATATATATATCTGAATCTCTTGGCTGTACACCTGAAACACAACATTGTCAATCAACTATACTTCAAGTAAAACAAAACAAAACAAAACAAAGTAAGTGTAAAGGGAAGTATAGTTTTATAAATTCACCTCTGAAATCCAGTGGACCAACTGAAAGACAACAGAAAGTACAACTTTCTAGGAGACAGGACATGGCCAGCAAACCAGGCCGTTACCCTCGGTAACGGTCATACCTGCCAAAAAATATACAGACTAGCCTGCATTCATGAATACATAGGAATTCTTCATTTATCTGGCATTGTTAGGCAATGAGGTATTGTATGTTAGGAGAAGTTTTTTTAAATGACAAATTGAAGAGGAGTTATTTTAACCTTCACTCGGTAATTTTTTTCTAAAATTAAGAAATGTATACACTGGTGAATCTAATGTTTCTGTGATAACTCGGGGTCATCAGTTCAATCAACGTTTGCATGAATAATGCAAATGGAAACAAGACAGGCATGCTTACTGAAACTGAAAATGACTTGGCACTGGCTGGAATAACTGATGAGAGAGCAAGAAAAAAGCAAAAATGAAAACAAACCGTGATCAAGAAACAATCAGTCAAGTTCTGACTTTCTGTACTTAGTTTCAAAACGAGATACCACAAATCCCAGAGAGAGACTCCAGCATCTTTAGCTGTCTTTCTCCTTTGTTTCCACCTTCCTTTCCTTTTCCTTCTATCCTAGACTGTTCCAGGCAGTGCTTATAGCTGCTTGCAAGACAAATTCTAATACTTGCTTTCTCTCCACAAACTTCACAATATGTCCATGTGATAAAAAGCGTGGAGGTAAAAGACAATTCATCACAGGGACATCTCCTATGAAAATAGAATTAGAAACTAGCTTCTAAACATGCAGAGAGAAGGGCGTGGTGTCAACCACTAATTTCCTTGCGAATTCCTCTCCATTTCTAATAGACGTTCTTCTTTACCAAGATCCCTTTTTATTGGTGTCCTATTCCAGACGGCTCCACCCCGCCCATCCTCACCCTGTAAAATACATTCACACTCTTTTGTGACCCTACTTATTTGCCCATTAAATAATCATAGAACTGTCGGAATTAAATACAGAGTGAAATTAAAATACTGGAGTCACTTGGAGGGTTTAAGCAGCTCCACCAGAAAATACTGGGCATGGATTTAAAAGAGGCTGCGTGGGACTTGCTCTTGTCCAAGTTCTTTCTCAAGAAGTATCTGAAATAAGCCTAAATTCAGAGTTAATCAGATTGGCCTGCTTTCTCAGGTGGACTGGAATTCATTGATCTTTCCCTTCAACTCCCTGATGTCAGTGGCACTTTCCGGAGAGGAGGTGGACTTCTCTGCCTACTGCAGAAGCTCAGTTCCCCCAGGACCCACTCCCCGTCTGAATCCCACACTGGAGGCCAGATGCCAGCCTTCCCAGAACATTCGTGGTCTCATTTCAGTTTTTGACCTGCTCAGATTGAGTCCCTCTAGACTCTTTCTCAGCTGGAAACCTGATCTTCCACCCCTTTCCCTGACCTTGATGGTTACCTTCCTACTTTAGGCCTCAGGTGCTTTAGCTATAAATTGATATATTTGCCCTTAATTCTAAAGTCTTCTTTCTAAAGCTCTACAATGTGTGGCTCCTTGAAAATGTTTCTCTTTGCTGGTTTTAATTTTGTAGAGAATTAAAACCACAGCTACTCTAAAAGACAGTAAGTTGCATTGGAAAAGAAAGTGTGCTTTTGTAGTTAGATTAACAGGGATGGAAGACGACTTAGTATGTTTTAAGATACTCATGATCCGTTCTCGTGAGAGTCGGGGGAAGAAGGGGAAGAGAGTTAATAAAATACAAAACGATTGTGACAAATTAAGTTCACCAAGATGTAGGTGATTAGTTACTACTTGAATAAGCCACACAAATCCAATTCAAGTTGTCCTTTATTTTTCTAAGAAGGATCCCAGTGAACTGAGTCCCATGTTCAGTAACTCCACGTTCAATGGCTTAGTCTTTAAAAACTGTTATGTTGCTGGAAGAAGAAATATTGCCCATCAGTTCTAATTGATGTTTAGCTATCATGGACATTTCAAATAAATTTATTACATTGCCTGATCTCAGTGTAATACATTCCAAAGGGGCATAGAGCACATGAAGTTATGGAGTCTCCATCTTCTACACTGAAGTATGCAATAAATTACATATTATTTGGCCGTGAAATTCACAAGCCATAGAAACCACGCCATTAGCAATGTATACAGCGGTAAACAGCAGGTAATGAGAATGATATAAAACAAAACAGACTGTGTATGTTGGCACTGCTGCCAATAAAACAATCATTAAATGCATTCATATGCATCTATGCTAGGTAAGCTCTTTAGGGCAATTGCTATGAGTTCTACATACCTGTCAGGATATTATATATAGCCCACTTTCTATGGCCTTTATTCAAAGACTCTGAGAAAGGGTTACTCTGGGTAAATTCAGACCTTTTCTCAATATAGAATTTGGTCAACATGCATTCTGAACAGCAAAATTTCACAGTATTTTCCTACACTAATTGCCACCTCAGCAAATGCAGGATTAAGTATAATGGATTATAAGAAGTGAGAAAGGAAAGATGGAAGAAAAGAAGGAAGGTAGAAAAAAGGTGGGTATGGAGTACTTCAACATTTATGTAAAGAGTGAACCTAAAACTAACATGAGGTTACCCTGAAGTATTAGCATACACTATAGAAACTTAAATGAAAAAATAAAAAAACCCAGCAACGGAAACTCAAAGATTCTTTGTTTTTTCACTTTACTGCATATACACGTCCATCTTAAACAACCTATACGCTTATATCCAATAAGAGAGCATTGTTTTGCAAGGCTATTTGGGTTCTATCAGCATGTAAAGGTCGGACAACTCAAATTTAGCAGAGTTAGCCTTCAGGTGAATAATTGCTTCTTTCAGGTTGCGAGCATTTGATTTTTCCAAAAATGTTTCCCAAAAAATGAAAACTAAAAGAGTCCTAGGACAGCGTCCTTTAGAAGTTTTATAGTATCAAGGTTTTTGGAGGAAGAGTATCCTTGTCTATTATCAACACAATGATTCCAAGCAGGTCAATTTATGCTGAGAATATTATATAACAGAACCCACTTCACCTCCATTATACTGACAATGATCTTCCTTACTTCAACCTTGTGCTTCTTAGTAAAGTTGAAAATACTGAGCCAAGAACAGACAGTGACAATGCCAGAGACTCAGATGTACCTATAGGTGCCTTCAGACAACATCAGCCACCCAGGCTAAAGTCCTGGTTTAAAACATCCCAACATGAATGAATCTCAAAAACCATATGCTGAGCAAGTGAAGCCAGATCAAAAGGGCACCTACTGTATTATTCAAGTTACATGAAATTCTAAACTGGGCAAAAGTCATCTTTAAAGATAAAAAACAGATCCGTGGTTGCCTTGGGGTGGGAGATGGGGATACTGTTGCAAAAGCCTAGGAGGAAACTTTCTAGGGTTTTAGAATTGTTATCTATCTTTATGGGGGGGGTTGTTAAACAAATGTATACATTAATTAAAAGTCACTGAACCGTTGACTAAAAATGTCTGCATTTTATTGTATGTAAATGATACCTTAATAAGGTTGATTACAAAATGAACCAAAACCAAAACAAAGCAGAAGAAAAACCTCTCAAGACCTCAAAGGAAATACACTGTTTTCTTCCAGGGTACCAGATTGGAAATGAGGCATTGGTCTATTCTACCCTCAGATTATCTCTAGGATTATCTAGTTTATTTTAAAGCACTAGAGTCCCCTATCAGGAAAACTCACCCCATGTTTAATTACTTTGATTTCTTCTCTGCCTCTTCTCCCAACACAGTGAAGTCATTCACGGAAGAAAAACCAGCTTTTGCCAACTTTGCATCATCATATATTCTTTCCAAAGCTATTATTTATGGAATAAAATTTGGCTACACTTTGTAAAAATCTAGCTTTTTGAGCCTTACAAATCTTAACAGTTAACCTATTGCCTCCACTGGAATTTGGAAAAAAATTATTTTGAAAAGGAATAGCTGAGACTTGACATTTTTTGTGTGTGTGAGTTTCTCTTCCCCTAAGAGAGAAGTGAGTACGAATGAGAAACACATACATAAAGAAAAAAAAATTATCTTGCTGCCTTTGCATGGTTATAATTTATAGGAGGCCCTTTTCAACAATAATCTATTATCAGAATCAAAAAAATATAATCTCCATGAAGGCCAGGCCAGGATATTTGTCTCTTTTTCAGCAGATTGCAATACAAACCACATTCATGGATATGCTTCTTGATGATCTTTGTAATACTGTAACAGTTGACAATTACCTCATGCCTCTTCACCTTAACTTCAACCTGGTTTTTCACTAACGACCTCACATTTCCTTCTCTATCACTTGGTTGTGGGCCTCTTTTCCAACTCCAACTCCAACTCGCATTTCACTCTGGCACCAAAGGAAGACTCACACCTTCCTGCTTTTTAGTGATACCTCAGGGTCATTACCATATTGTGATCACCCTGAAGAAGAGCCAGACAATTGTTATTTCAGAGCCATCTGACAGTTTGTAGCTCTAAAAATTAACTAAGGATCACATTTGTCAAAAATATCCTAGATTAAGATATTGGTAATACAGCAACAGTAATTCCGAAGTCATTTATGACAATCAGTGTGGGAAGCACCCTCCTTCAGGAAGATCCTTTGCCGTACAATACTCTTTCCCTGTCTGGTAATAAGGAAGCACGGCACTGGAAAGTAACCTTTTGTGGAAAGAAATACTTGGCTTCCAGAAGGCTTGAAGTTCATACATTTTTCTTGAATTAGATTTCCCATTAATTACTTTATCCACAAACAGGTAATTATCAGAGTTATGTAAGCAATTAAGGAGATGCTACTCCACATTCTTTCAGCTTGTTGACCTTTCTCTCACTTGATATCATGTGGCTATCTGAAACATCAGTGATTTACATGTCTTTCTTTCTTTTTTTTAAACAGATTTCTGTGTGTGTGTGTCCCCATGATGAAAAATCATTAAAGTAAAATATCATGAATAGACTCTTAAGAAGCAGAGTCTACTTAAAGTCCTGGAAAATATGAAAGCACTAATATTCATGGACAACTCTACACTCTGAAAGTTACTCCAAATGTTGTTGATCTCTCTTTTGTCTAGGCGTTTTTCAAATTTTCTACCATGATCATTTGTTAGTTTTATAATTACATAATAAAGGCATTACATCATACAATCTTTTGTTATCCATTGCAGTTTTAAAACTATTCCTTTCCTTGTCCTCAGCAGATATGTCATAGATTATTAGTACATAAGCAAAGACTTTCAACGTAACCGTACTTCATAGTGAGAAGAACTATACTGAGCTATCTCTATCCTAAGACAATGCACTAGGAAAGCGCTAGGAATTCTTAAGCACTAGGAATTCTTAAGCACTAGGAATACAGAGACGATCAAGGGGCAAGTTCCTTGCCTTCGAGTATACATGATCATTATAGCAAATGCTTAAATAGCACTTAGTATGTAACTCACCACAGCAGTCTTATTATCCTCCTTTTTAATAGGTGAGCAGAGGAAGCCACAGGGAAGTCATAGGGTAAAGCCAGAATTTGAACCTAGGTAGACTAGTACACTCTCCACGGCTTTAACTACTACGTTAAAAAAAACAATATATATATATAAGTTATATATTTATATATATATATATAAAACTCCAAGTATTCCAAAGTCACAAAACACTTATCTACCAAAACTCAAAAAGGAGCACACAAACTTGCATAGAAAATAAACATGTGGGCTTCCCTAGTGGTGCACTGGTTGAGAGTCTGTCTGCTGATGCAGGGGACACGGGTTCGTGCTCCAGTCTGGGAAGATCCCACATGCCGCGGAGTGGCTAGGCCCGTGAGCCATGGCCGCTGAGCCTGCGCGTCCGGAGCCTGTGCTCCTCAATGGGAGAGGCCGCAACAGTGAGAGGCCCGCATACCGCAAAGAAGAAAATAAACATGTAAAAGTTCATAAATAAACCACAATATAACCTGCTCCACATAATATACTGACTGCAGTGTCCTGGGCCTCTCCCATCCTTAGGTAGCTGGAAATTACAACAAAATAATACTTTTCACCTTTAGAAGCCAAACCATCTCTCATACCAAGCAACCTGAATATGATAAAATATATATATATAGCATTAGTGATGTAGAATCTTTGTTTAAAGACAATAACTTCAATAGCGACGGAACATTACCATTGCAGGCTTCCGATAACCTCTATATTTCTCAGATTTCATGCTAAATCATAAAATGCCATATTGTGTCTGAAGCTATTTTTTCAATAGTCCATTTTCTTAAATGGACTAGCAAAGCAGTAAATACTGAGGAACATTTTGGCTCCCAAATTCTAAAGCCATTCTGATTATGCCTGGGTGATAATGGGGAGGTCATCGGAACTACCAGAGAACTGGCTGAAATACCAGTGTTCTGGCCAGCTTACAAATTAGAAATTATACAGAATCCAATTTTATTTTTTTGATAAGTAATTCCTATGAGGCTTTTAGGATGTCAGTGTAAAGTCCTTTCATGTGTAATCTTTATCCATTAGATAGGGAACAATGCCAATCCCCATCATAAATTCTTTCACAACCTGACACTGAAAATCCATTGTAGGGCATAGGACCTGCAAATAGGATGTGAATCACACACATCCACTCATTCAGACAATCCACAAATATTCATTTTTAAGTCTACTATATGCCAATAATGTACCGGCCTCTCAGATGCTAAACCATGCTCAATGCTGAAACAGACATACTCAGTTCGGGCCCTCCTGGAACTTATTACCTACAGAAGTGCCTTCGTTGTAAATGGCCAGGTCTCAGCCAATGCTATTATCATCAGCAGGTGACCAAAGGATAGAGCTTGCTTCCCTTCAGAGGTACAAAACAGTTCTTACACCTGAATGGGATGCAAAGAATAATCTGACTTCTGTTCACCAGGGGGTGAACTGAACTTTCCTTGCAGAAGAGATAACAGATGGTGTGAACCCCAGATCCTAGAAACGGGCCAGGCACACGATAAGTGTTCAGCTTTTCAAAAACAAATGAACAATCACTTCCTCTCCTAGATCTTTACACCCTTCCTCTGATGGCTACTTTCTCTCAGCTTATAAACATCCTCAAATATACCCACTTAAGAAAACTCTCAGACCTATGATTCTTTGCATATTCTTGTGGATAACCTAAGTCTCTACCATGCCTTCAAACACCTGTCCTCCCAAAAGCCCACATCTGTACCTTGGGCCCAGACCTGTCTACCAGGCCCCTCTAAAGCACTGAAGATGAAGTAAGATCCTCTCGCCACCCCCAATCCCTTTCTAGTGTGCTCTGTATCTCTCAAAAAGATGCAGCTGTAAACTGTCACCCACGCTTGCTGCCCTCCCTTTTCTAACTGGTCACCAGGCCTCACCCATTCTCTCTCAGATCTGCAAAACCCGGTCCCACCTTTTATAACTTAAGTGGGACCCTTAGATTACAATTCACCCTGCACCCAATCAACTGCCTTCCACGTGGAGGTCCAAGCGAGCCTCTAAACCAGAATTCCATTTCACTGTTCTTTGGTGTTTCCCGCAGCCTTCAGGATAAACATCCAAACTTCCGACAGGACAAACAAGGCGTCTTTCTGTTGGGCCCCACTAAGTTTTCAGTATCAACTCTCATTTCTTTCCCAAACCCTGAGTGCCAGTCCTGTACATTAGTTTTGCCATATTTTCTTACATTTCTCAAACTTCAACACACACTGCTTTCTCCTGCCACCCCAGGAGCTTCTACATATCCTTAGAAAGGATGGCACTTCCTCCACGAATCCTACCCTGAACTTTCCCTTCCAAGTTTCTGTGCTCTGCAAAGGGGAAAGATGGTGGGGAGGGATACATTAGGAGTTTGGCATTAACATATTCACACGACTATATATAAAATAATCAACAAGGACCTACTGCATAGCACAGGGACCTCTACTCCATATCCTGTAACAAACTGTACGGGAAAAGAATCTGAAAAGGAATGGATATATGTATAAATGAATCACTTTACTGTACACCTGAAACTAACACAATATTGTAAATCAACTATCCTCCAATATAGAATAAAAATTAAATTAAAGAAAAAAGAGATTCTGTGCTCTGTAGCAGTAGAACTCACTTCTTCCAGAGCACTGACTCCTGTGCTTGTGTTTACTTGCTGCCCAGTAGAAGGGAAGATTACCTAGGGCAGAAGCATCGTCTCCAGCAGCGCTTGGTTCTGACAACTCATTCAAGTGCCAGGATACTTTACACACATAACCTGCTTAATTAATTCTAAGAACCCACAGAAAGAGTGGTTTTTAATGTCATTTTACAAGTGTGGGGATTGTAGTGCAAAAGAAACCTGTCCAGGCCACAGAGAGCATAAGCCCTGGAATTCAAACCCTAAGCTGCCTTGACACCGGTGCTCTTGCCACTATATATGATACACCTATTGAAAAAAAATTTTTTTTTCCTGAGCCCTGTTTGAATGGAAAGGAAATGAAGCTGGGATATATCCATTTCCTAATCGCTTTGGTGTGTACCAGGCAAAGTCATTCAACAGACCAGGTAACATCTGTGCAACAATTAACGATGCTCCAAACTGTGCTAAGTGTTCTACTTTGTAGAGTCTAGAAGCATTAACACAGTGCATCCTTGTAACCGCCACGGAGGCTGGGTGCTGTTAAGCCCATGCTACAGATGAGAACACCGAGACCTGGAAGCCTTAAGGCACTCGGCCGGGGTCACCGAGCTGGCAGGAGTCCTAGGCCGCACGCCCCGTCTAGTGCACGCACACCCGGGCACTGGGCACCGGTTCTAGTGCCCACCCTCCACCTTTAACCATTTAAAACCCCGCTTCTCAGCGCCCACACGAGGGCCCCTGGAAGCGGGAAGTACAAACCTGTCTCGACAAGCCGTGGCTGGAAGAAGCTCTGGATACAGATCAGGAGCGGCGCCCAGTCTACCCCGCGGAGGCGGTCGGCGTTAAGTCCAGCAGGCCCTCCCTCAGGGAAGCCCGCACGGAGGGCAGAGGCACCGAGTCCTGCAGCGTGCACAGGTCGTCAGAGCGCGAGAAGGAGTCGGCCGCGCTGTCCGGGCGCAGCTTCACCGAGTGTTCATGGCCTGAGCGCGGCCTCGGGGACGCTGGCTGCAGACAGGATGCCCACACCCGCCTGTGGGTCCCGGCTCGCCTCCCGGCCACTCGGGCACCCACCGCCCGGCGGCTGCGGCCCCGCATCGTGCGCAGGACCAGCGTCGTAGCCAGAAGACATAGGGCCACGGGCCCCAGTTAGGCCTGGCCCTTCATGCCGCGCTCCAGAGCCCACGCGCGGCCTGCTGTTGGCGCGGGCATCAACGCCCTCCCGAGCAGCGGGGATGCGATTTAAGCCTCCGGGCGGGCGGGCCCGTGGGGGCGGGGCTCGAGGACTTCTGCGCGCTCGCCGTGCGTCCGCACGCAGACCCGCCTCCCATGACGACGCGGCTTGAGGAGCAGCACGCAGACCCGCCTCCCATGACGACGCGGCTTGAGGAGCAGCACGCAGACCCGCCTCCCATGACGACGCGGCCTGAGTAGCGGTGTCGGCAGCTTCGAGACTATGGCAGCGCGAAAGGGAGGAGGTGTGGAGAATTTGGGGTTTCCAAAAAGCGTTTGCTGACTGATCCAAACAGAAGTGAGACATGGTTGTATCAGCGCATTTTAAAAGTAGTTAAACTCCCGCAAAGTGTCTGTGCTCGCCCCGCCCAGGAGAGAGCGTGAACTCCGTGAGGGACGCAGGAAAGGCTGAGTGAACGTCTGCCTGTGGTCCCTTACCTGGTGCACGGGTGTGTGAATTTCTGCGGAGAGCTCTTAATTTCTGTCGTTTCTGCTGACTTGACACGGTGGTTGGCAAACGGTGACGTGTTCCGTGCATTCAGGACATGATCGTGCTTACTAATTATCACTTTGTTTTGTCCTGACACGTCCACAGAGAATTTACTACTGAATATCCACTTTACAGAAGAGAAACTGAGGCATAGGAAGTGAAGTGACTGAGTAAGAGGAAGGACTCAGACAATTGGTGTTAGTAAATTAAGCCTGCAAGGAGGCCGTTAGCCTGCGGTGGCTCTAGCGATGCGGCCGCCTACTTAAACCAACCAAAATCTAAGCCTGTCAACGCCTCAGGGTGAGGAACACCGCTGAGGACACCCAGTCACAAACCACCAACTAGGCCTTAAAGCCATAGCAAATCATTCGTTTCCTTGCTTTGCTTCTGCCCTTTTAAAATAAACATCTCTGCATCTCCTGTGGCTGGAGTGCTCCTCACCTCTTCCGCTTTGTGGTGCCTGAATTGAATCTATTTTTGCACACATAAAGTGTTAAAATTTTAAATATGCCTCAGTTTGTCTTCTAAGATTGGCCGTAGAGGTTGGATTTGTGTCCAGTTTCTAGAGCAGTGGTCGTCCTCTGGTCAGGCCTTATGCATTACGTGTACAATGTTCCTCTTCTACCACCACCTTCTGGATGCCTCCACCCACTACCAGCTCCCACGCATCAGTTCCCCTAGATGTGGTCAGCAATGGCTTTTACATGCAGCGTGCTCACATTATAACATCGCAGACACTCCTCCATCCTCCAGCCAGCGTGTGAAGTGAAACTTTACCATTCCTGTTGAAGAGTCCCTGGTGTGACCACTTTCCCAAACACAACCACGCCCCAGCTGACCCTGGATAACCACTCTTGTGAACTTGGTCTCCATCACTGGCATGGATGTCTTTCTATGTAGGCTACATTTTTAAGAATTCTTAAACTGCATATCGTATTCTATTTTCTTTTCTCTTGTTACTTGCTTTATTTAGTGTTATCTTTGCTATGTTCATCCATGCTGACACGTAAAGATCTGTCTAGTTTATGTACTTTCCTCGCTACGTAGGATTCCCATGTAAGGAAATACAATAATTTATATGTGCATTTTCCTGTTGATGGACATTTAAATTGTTTCAAATTTTAAGTATGATTTCTTTTTAAAAAATTTTTATATACTTTTTAAAGGTTACTTTGCATTTACAGTTATTACAAAATATTGGCTATATTCCCCTGTTGTACAATACATCCTGAGCCTGTCGTACACCCCATAGTTTACATCTCTCACTTCCCCACCCCTGTATTGCCTCTCCTCCCCCTCTGCACTGGCAACCATTAGTTTGTTCTGTATATCGGTGACTCTCCTTCTTTTTTGTTATATTCATTCAATTGTTGTATGTTTTAGATTCCATATATAGGTGATATTCTACAGTGTTTCAGAGTTCAAAAGACTCTCACGACAGAAGCCAAAAGGTAAGAGCCATTTTACATTGATAAAAAGCATTTTAACTATGTAGAAGCAGAAAATGAAAAGAAAGAACTTTGCATTACGTTTAATAAAAGCTTAGGGAGATCTTTGTGGTATATTAGTGAACTTATTTGTGGAAATTTAGCCATGTACATTGTGTTGGAGAGGCACCAAGAGTTCAAGAACTCTCACAATTTGAGTACACAGTTGCCTTACTTGTAGGCATGGTGGCAGCCATTTACATAACAATGATTTGGAGGATGTTGTGTTAGTCAGCTCTTGCTGTGATAATGCGTTGGAACAAATCGACCCAAAACTCAGTTCCATAAACAAGAATTTATTTTTCTTGGACCTATTGGCTAGCTGCAGTGGCTCTCTTTTAGACCTCTAGATGGCTGGTTTTGCTCCGTGTTTTGGGTCAGTTTGAGGTCTGTAACACACATCTTCCTCTGGAGCCCAACTGTGAGGCCGCAGCTCCCAGGCCCTGTCTTCTCACAAAGTTCACTGAAACATAAGAGGTGAGCCCAACTGCACAAGCCCATTTAAGTCCTCTGCTGCTCATTGAAGGCCATCATGTCTGCTCACACTTCATTGGCCAAAACATGTCACAGATCTAAGCTGTATTCAGAATATGTGTATTTGTTTAAAGTTGGGTGCCCTCACAGAAGAATATTGCATTTTGGACAGTGTTACCTTAGCATTTTCATTGGCATTTGCAAACGTGATAAACGCCGTGTGCACTTTTTCACCTTTGAGAACTTTCTGAAATTGTGGGACCATTTCTATTGGAAAAGAGGAAGGTATACTTTAGAACTCAACTCTAGTTATGGCATTGTTGGGAGAAGAATTAATGAGATAAGGTCAATACAAGTGAAAGATTTGGGATCACATATTCATCATTAACATTAGCATTCTACAGAACATTCCTGGAGAATTGTGATGCTTGCTTTATGTGATTTCTATCATAAATCATTAGAATTTGACCAAGATACTTCAGTGAAACATACATCGTACAGCACATCGCATTTTAGTTTTTCCTACCACTCCACGACTTATCATCAATACTTCACCATAACTCAGAAACAGAAAAAGAAACTGAGTGAGTTCATTGTTAGCAGACGGGCTTCACAAGCAATACTAGTGGAAGTTCTTCAGATGATAGCAGACAGTAACTGAAGCCATAAAAACAAAACAAAGAATGCTGACTAGAGCAGTTGTGTAGGGAATTATAAAAGATACTGTAATTTCAAATTTCTTCTCCTTTCTTAACTAATTTAAAAAGTAAGTGCCTAAACAATATGACTATATTTGGATTGTTCTCTATATAACATAAAAAAAATCATATATTTGATGATATGGCACAACGAAGGCAGTGAGAACAAAGCTGTGTTAGAATAAAAATGACAGTAGATCATAAGCTGAATCTGCAGGAAGAAAGGAAGAGAACCAGAAATGGTAAATAGATAAACCCGACAAACTCAAAAATATTTATTTGCTCAACTTTCTTCTCTAAGCTCCTTGAAAACATAAGCTTGTGAGAAGTAATTATTATAATAATATGTTGTTAAGTATGTAACATATATAAATGTAATAAAAACAAAAAAGAGGGGAAGGCATACAGCTCTATAAAAGTACAGTTTCTGTTTCTATCTGGAATGAACCTAGTAAAAATCTGAAGAGATTCTGAGATGTATTACATAAGCCCTAGTGCAGCCATTACTCAAACAATGTGGTTAAAAATCATTAAAGGAATTACATGTTACAGTAGAAAATATCTACTTACTATAAAAGGAAAATGGAGGAACAACAACAATAACAAAAAAACAAAAGCATGAGACATGTAGAAAACCAAAGGTAAAATGATAAACATAAATAAATCCTACCATATCCATAATAAAAAGTAAATGTAAATGAATTAAACAATACAAGCAAAAGGCAGATATTGTCGAACTGGGTATTAAAAAATGTTTTCTATAGCAGGCACTGCTTGGATTCAAAAGTCTAATGTGTACAAAGTAAAAGGATGAAAAAATATACATCATGCAAATAGCAACCGTAAGCATTGCTGAAGTGGCTATACTAATACCAGACAAAATAGACTTTAAAACAAACAAAAAAGTTACTAGCTATGAAAAGGGACCTTTTATGATAAAGAAAGGGAAGATACAAAAATCTTTAACATATTTGCCCTGAATAAGGTAAAACCAAAATACATGAAGAAGAAAATACCAAAATCCATGAAGAATTGAAGGAAGAAATAGATAATTGCACAACATTAGGTAGAGGCTTCAGTACTCCACAGTCAATAATGGATAGAACAGTTAGGCAGAAGATCAACAACGATATAGAAGACTTGGACGAGACTATGAATTAACAAGACCTAATAAATGTTTACAGAACACTCAACCAAACAGTAAAATACTCATCCTGCTCAACTACATGTGAAACGTTTTCCAGCATAGATGACATGCTAGGCTGTAAGAGAAGAGATTGAAACCCACATACATTGCTGGTGGGAATGTAAAATGGTGCGGCCATTTTACAAAACAGCTTGAGAGTTCCTGCAAGTATTAAACATAGAGTTACCCTAGGACCCAGCAGTTCCACTACTAAATATATACCTAAGAGAAATAAAAACTTATGTCTGCACAAAAACTTGTACGTGAATGTTCATAGAAGCATATTTCCAAAAACAAAAGGTGGAAATAATTCGAATGACAACCGGATAAATGAATAAACAAAATGTGGAATATCCATACAATAGAATAGCATTCAGCTATAGAAAGGAATGATCTATTGATCCATGTTACAACATGGATGAACCATGAAAGCATTATGTAAAGTAAAAGCAGCCACTCACAAAAGATCCCATATCGTAAGGTCCCATTTATATGAAATGCCCAGAATAGCAAATCTGTAGAGACAGGAAGTAGATGAGTGGTTGCCTAGGGCTGAGAGGGTTGAGGAGATTGAAGAAAGCTTGTTAATGTGTAATGGGTTTTTTGTGGGGGGACAGAAATCTAAAATTGGATTCTGGTGATGCTTACACAAGTCTTTTAGTGGTTATACTGAGAACCACTGAATTGTATACATTAATGTGTTGAAATTATGGTATGTAAATTACATCCCAATAAAGCTGTTAAAATTATGATAATTTTATATTTATAAATTTGAAAATTCATCCAAAATGACAAATTCATTAAAAATGCAAGCTAACAAGACTAACCCAAGAAAGAAAAAATATCTAAAAAACCTATATCTACTGTAAAAGTTGTTTGTATAATTAAGTACCTTTACAAAAAATGATTACCAGGGATAAATGGCTTTCCAAGTAAATTCTTCCAAATATTTAGGGAAGAAATATTGATAATCTTACATAAAAATCTTCCAGGAAACAGAAAAGTATATATTGCTCAAAATATTTATAAGGCCAGCATAAGCTTCAGATCAAAACTAAAAAGAATATTACAAGAATAGAATCTCAGGCCAGTTTCTCTTTTGAACATGCATGCAAAATGTGTAAACGGAAGCACAAACTGTATCCATGGTATGTAAAACAATCATATATCACAATCAAAATAGCTTTATTTTAGTAATGCAAGGTTGGTTTAATGTTCAAACATGAAACTGATCCCAGGAATGTATTAGAGTGGGAAAAAAAGTCATTTACAACAGAAGTCTTGGGACTTCCCTGGTGGTCCAGTGCTTAGAACTTGGCGCTTTCACTGCTGGGGCCCTGGGATCCAATTCCCGGTCAGGGAACTAAGATCCTGCAAGCCATGAGGCAGGGCCCCCCCCCAAAAAAAAAGGAAAAAAAGAAGACTTAACCAGGAGAAGCACAAGATCGAATAAACATAACAGATAACACCTTATGAAACGTAGGTGAAGATTATGGAATATTCTAAAATTTTAAAACAAAAAGAAACATTTAAAGATTCAAGAGGATGTGACAAATATTGTACATAGGCAAAAAATAAAATAAAATATACGGATGATGGGAGCCCAAAAATCCAGATGCCCACGTCCTGTCTCTGAAGATTCTCATTCAATGGGTTATGGGTTTCCTCTATGTTTAAAAACCTACAGGTGTTATAAAGCAGAAACTAACACACCATTGTAGAGCAATTGTACTCCAATAAATATGTTAAAACACAACAAAACAAACCTACAGGTGATTCTGATATGATTCACAGACAATGTAAAGCTTCTGCTTTACAGGAAATAATACCAGATTATTTTGTTATTTTATAGTTATAGTAACAGGTTGTACTATTGACTGGTAAGTCTGATGTCAAAATGCCCTCCCCACTAGGGATATAAAAGGAACTAATAGTCTGTACGGCTACTTGGTGGCAGCATGCATGTATTGCAAGGGCAATTATTGTAGGAATCCAAATGAGTGGAACATTTTAGAATTGGAAGACTACATACAGATCATCTAGTCAAGCTTCCAACTATTATAGTTGTGAAAACTAAGGCCCATATAAAAGAAATGATTTCTCTCCAAAGAGCGTTAGTGAAAGAGTATGAAATTAAAAATATCTCTGAACTTTTAATTTAGTGCTGTTTTTATTAATCTCATGTATTAGCTTAAACTTCAGTGTGACAGATTTGGGATTGAATTCTTGCTCAAATTTGCTGATTGCGTGCCTTTTAGGAAGTTACTAAAACACTTTTTTTTTTAAAAAATAGATTTATTTTTGGCTGCGTTGGCTCTTCCTTGCTATGCGCGGGCTTTCTCTAGTTGCGGTGAGCGGGGTCTACTCTTTGTTACGGTGTGCGGGCTTCTCAATGTGGTGGCTTCTCTTTGTTGCTGAGCGCGGGGTCTAGGTGTGTGGGCTTCAGTAGTTGTGGTTCACGGGCTCTGAGTGCAGGCTCAGTAGTTGTGGCACATGCTCTTAGTTGCTCCGTGGCATGTGGGAGCTTCCCGGACCAGGGCTCAAACCCGCGTCCCCTGCACTGGCAGGCAGATTCTTAACCACTGCGCCACCAGGGAAGCCCTACTAAAACACTTTTAACTTCGCTTTTCACATATGTAAAATGGTGAGCCTTGGCTGATATAGAATATGAGATAACCTAGCACTGTTCTTAACACATACACGTAGTTAACATTTTTTGGCTCTCATCCCTCTTAAACAGCCTCTATCCTCTTAACAATGAAAGTGTGTTTCAGCTAGCAAAGCACCCCAGAGCTGACCACATTCTGGCAAGAGATATAGGATTCTTTTTCTTGCTGGTGGTTCTTTGTACCTGATATTTGAACTGCACTGAAACATGAACATCTCTTGTTTATACTGTATTAATGGATTGATGAATTTGATAATTTGATAGATGAATTTTAAAAAGTAATATGCAGGAAAAAAAAAGTAATATGCAGGAATTGAGCTGCCTTACTCTCAAGAAATATAATTCGATAGTGGTGGCTAAAACGATAAACAGTGTTTGGACAGGGAGTCCATATTGGATGTGAACTACCTGTACTCCCATTCGTCTATTAAGAATAAATATAATCCTTTCAAAATCTGTTTTAAAGGGCAGTTATTTCCTTCTGACTCATTTAAGTTACCTGCAAGAAAAAGACAATCTCCTGAATCCTTGCTTAAAAGGCTTTTAATATAAAGCAGATAATTTTTTGCAACATTTCCCAAACTTTTCATTATCAAATTGGCTGAGGCTTCTCAACGATTATCATTTCACAACAATATCTCCATTTTCACCTTTTTTAAAAGAATTGGCCTCGTAGATGTGCCCTTAAAACAGAGCTTCACTCTCAACTTATTTTAAATTTTGTATTCAAACAGTATGAAGAAAACAGGATCAGGGAATTCAGCCATAAAAGTGAATGGATTACTGATACATGCTACATCATGGATGCAACTAAGTGAAGGAAGTCAGGCACGAAAGGCTCTATATTGTATGGTTCCATATTTATGAAATGTCCAGCAGTGGCAAATCCATACCCACGGAAAATATTATACATTAGTGGTTTCCAGGGGTTTGGAAGAGAGGGAAATAGGGAATGACTCCTCAAAATGGGTGTATGTTTCCTCTTGGGGTGATGAAAATGTTTTGTAGTTGGACAGTGGTGATAGTTGCACAACATTGTGACAGTAGTAAATTCCACGGAATGGTACAGTGAATTGTAAAATGATCAAAATGGTGGATTTTGTGTTATGTTCATTTTACTACAATAAAAAGGAGAAGGAATTAGGGAAAGACTTAAGAGTTTGGGAAACTAAGGTGAACTGGTCAAGAAAAAGACAGCTCTACTGTTCAGTGTTCTCTCAGCTCTCCCAGTGCATTAATCCTCAGCAAAAAGTAGGCTGAACTTGTCGATGACAGTCATTCAACACAGTCCAGGGAAAAGTAAATAAAATAAAACCCAACTCTTCTTCTTCAGCACATCTGTGAAAGGTTAACTTGCTGCTCAGCCACGTGGACATTCATGAAGACGTTTCACTTTAGGTGTCCTCTACTTCAGTACTTTACTCACAGCTCATTCACACATGTAGGCAACAGCATTCCTTAATTGGATGGAATCTGCAGTGCTGGTTGTGATCGGTCTCATGAAAAGAAAAGGGAAGGAGGAAAAAGCCTCCACATTGACTTGGTGGTCTTGACGAAATGGATGCAGAAGACAGCTTGAGTGTCAAACTGGAAACTGTTCTTTTCCTTTTCCTTTTCCTTTTATCTTTCCTATCAGGTCTTCTGCCCACTTCCCACCCCCTTCTTTCAAAGAGGAAAGACACTAATTAGTTGCTTTTTTGTGTTTTTGGTAAAACACCTATTGTTTTGCGTTTCTTGTTGTTTGGTGAACATTATTGTTTTTACTGCCAAATGAGCTTCAGTGGTTGATGTAGGGGGTCTCTTGGGAACTTAACTTCTTCCAGTTTAAGTGGAAAAGCTTTTTTGTTTGAATTGGCTTTTACTGGGTGCTTCAAGGTTTGCTCTTGGCTCTTTGAAGGGGGACTGAATAGCACTGTGTTTCCTTTGAGGTTCCAATGAATAAAGGATCCTATGTCCTGGGCACTTTTTGTTGATTTTGCTGTGTGTCCTCTCTAGTAGCCAGATGCAGATTCCAGGAAAATGACATATAAATGAATATAAGTAATCTAATATTTTTACAATTTGCTTTGGCCATACTCCTGGTCTTATTCTACTTGTAGCAGATGGCTTTAAAGAGCATTAGCTCTGTATATATTAAAAATAATATAAATATACCAATATTAAATATTATATTGATGTATAAATGTGATATACTAATATTTGTATTAGTGTATAACAATTATGTATTATATTAATATATATTTTTGCCTAGCATATATTGTATACAAAATATATGAGTAATGAAATGTATTTCTATGGTTAATATGTTCATAATATTAATATGATATATCCTGTAATATTGATTATAAAACAATTATATCATAATATATAAATATATATTATTATCTGATATAATACACTATAGTTAATATATTCTATATAACACAATATATAATGTATTAGTATAATTGTATTATATAATATAAATATAATACATATATAAAACTATATATCTTTTAGTTATACATTACACATACGAGTATGTATAGCTATTTATAATTTTATTTACATAGGAATCTGGTCATCATAACAATTGATGTAAAAATATGCAATATTTTCAATCAAATGGGCCTTAACCTCACTACCTACACATAACTACTTTTAAAATCTTGAACCCTGTCTAACTCATGCTTCCATATCTCTCAACCGGCTTTTCTACACATGCACGTAGACACACATTTATACACGATATACATGTATACTACCAGTTTT
Source organism: Delphinapterus leucas (assembly GCF_059928025.1). Classification (NCBI taxonomy): domain Eukaryota; kingdom Metazoa; phylum Chordata; class Mammalia; order Artiodactyla; family Monodontidae; genus Delphinapterus; species Delphinapterus leucas. Next base: position 33,855,978 of record NC_143134.1, read on the forward strand.
CAGTTCAATGTATATAAATATATAATATATAATTATATTCCTGTGTATGTATACAAATATAAATCAAAGGTATGTGTATAGGTATGTATTTCATATGTTTATATAACTATATCATACAAATAATGTATGTGTATATAAATACATGACTGTATACATACATACACAGAAATATACTTATTTAAACAAAAGGGACCTAAGTAAACATAGTTCTCTAAGAATAAAAAGTTATGTCTCACTTTCAATAACAGTTTATAGTTTTCTACTGTATGTGCTTCTATAATTGTTATGAACATTTCCCATTTTTGTTGAATGTTAAGTTGTTTTAATTTTTTGCCTTTTTTGTTTTTTGTTTGTTTTTTTTTTTTGGTACGTAGGCCTCTCACTGTTGCGGCCTCTCCCGTTGCGGAGCACAGGCTCCGGACGCACAGGCTCAGCGGCCATGGCTCACGGGCCCAGCCGCTCCGCGGCATGTGGGATCTTCCCGGACCGGGGCACGAACCCGTGTCCCCTGCATCGGCAGGCGGACTCTCAACCACTGCGCCACCAGGTAAGCCCAGTTTTTTGCCATTATTAATGAAGTTCTGAAGAATACGGTGGGCAAGATTACTTGAAAAACTCTTCTAAAAGAAATGGGTTAGGTATGCTAGGTTAAATGTACACAACTTATTTTTAAGTGCGTGGTTGATTTTGGAAGTGTGCAGTTGAAATTTCCAGGACCCATGAAGGAAGGGTGGTACATGTGTAAGAGTTATAGCTCTATTAAGAGTGGATTGAAGATCTTGATAGCTTAGAACAGAAGCTGGAAATCCTGTTTTTATGGAGCCAAATGGCAAATATTTTAGGCTTTGTAGACCAAAGCGGCAAAATAGAGGATATTATTTAGGTACTTAGGTAACCATTTAAAATGTTACCAGTTAAAACGTGAAAATTATTCCTAGCTCGTAGGCCATAAAAAATAGGCAGCTGTCTGGATTTGGAATACAGGCCGTAGTTGAATGACACACCTGGTATAGAGACTTGTTTTTAAATGGCCATGACCACATGGGAGGCAGGAGGTAAGACTCCATCCCTACTAGATGGGAAGTTAGAACTAAACCTATCTATCCCTAGCTTCACCTTTAATGAAAGGGTGTGCCAGGAGAAAAAAATATCTGCTGGCAAAGGGAGACTAAGACCAAATTCTCTTGGCCTCTGCTCTGGGTAGGAAACAGGTAGGAAATCTTGAGAATTCTGAACCGCCGATCTGTGTTCACAGGGTTTGGGTTGCAAATTTATTTGCGGTCTTGCAAACAGAAGCCAAGAAATTAACTTAAAATGCTCCCAAATCGGTGGTATTCCAAACACAAAACTAAACCCTTTCTGGAGAGGTAGACCCTCAACACAGGCCTATAGCGTTCCCACAGATAAAATTTAGCTAAACGTGAGCTCATGATCTAAATTTACACAATAATGAAGAAATCAGCTACAAGTGGAGAGAATCAGCAAAAACAATCAATCCCAGAATGAAATTCCCAAGGCCATCCGTCAGATGTTGGAATAATCAGGTGCCAGGCAGAAAATATACATAAAACTAGAACTGAAACAAGGAGCAAGGATGTTTTAAAAGACTGGGTAGGATCTTTCAAACATTTTTAAAGTACATGTCATTGATAAAGCTAAAAACTCGAAGGTCGTGTAATACAGCAGATTAATCGTGGAGAAGAGTGAAATTATGCTGTTTTCAAAAATATGGCAGATCAGATTTCCTGCCTAATTATATAAGTTGATTTATCTTTAAAAATACACAGTATTTTAAAGACTTATTGGCTGTAAAATAAGTTGAGGGTATTTCAAAGGGCTTCTCTGCAAAGAAAAGTGAGAAGTAGCAAAACACAGAAAGTCGAGGGGAAAAAATGTCAATATATACATTGCTATAGGGTGAACTAAGCCTTAGGCCAGCAACTATGAGGAGGAGCTGACCCTTAGATACGTACAACTAAGCTGGAACCTTCAAAAAGTTCAACTATTTATAAGTAAAAAGATTTATTAAAATGAATAACCAAGTGTTTTAATTGACATCAGAAGAGTAAAACAATAAACCCTGAGAACATAGAAAAATAGACAATAAAGATATGAGCAGAACTTAATAAAACAGAAAAAAGTATAAAATTGAGGTGATTTAGTAAGTCAAAAGAATATTCTTTGAAAAGATTTAAAAAAACAAACTTTGATTAAGCAAAACAAAAACGTAAGTAAATAATATACAGAAAGAATCAGGACAATGTTATAGCAGAGAGTACAAACAGAGAATATATGAAATGCCAGTAAATTTGAACATTTTTGTAAAGTGAACAATTTCCTAGCTCCTAAAGTTTACCAAAACTGACACAAGAGGCAATTTGTAGCTGGAGTTCTTGCACCAGTATAGGAATTAAGTCAATAGTTTACAATCTTTCACCAAGAAAATACCAGACCCGGCCAGATCATTTGGGAGGTGAATTCTATCAAACTTCTGTTAAACAGATAACATCAGTATTAACAAAGAATAACTTCTAGAGAGTAGCAAAGGAAGAATGCTCCTTTATTCATCTTATGAAGTCTATATAATCCTAATACTGAAAACAGATTAGGACTGTAAGGAAAAAGAAATTTACAGGTCAAATTTACTTGTAACTATAAAAGGAAAAATTTTAAACTATGATATTATCTACCCAAGTTCACTAGAGTAAGAAAAAGCATGAGCAAGTTAGGTCATCCAATGAATGAAAAGGTAGTTTAATGTCAAGAATATATATCAATAGATTGAAATCACCACATTTTATTTCTTTCATCTGTCTCTTTAAAAAATTGGTAAGTACTTATATTGATCTCTCTTGTAGTAGGCACTGTGCCAAGTCACTTACATATTTACTCCTTTAAACCTTCTATCATCCCTGGGGGAAAGTTCTATTTTGCTTCCATTTCTTAGCTAAGACTCTAACCCCCAGGAAAGTAAAGCAAGATTTGTAAGTTTTCGTGGATGGTCAGTGACGGGACCAGTACAGGAACATCCAAAGTCTGTGCTTGGAAACAGTGCCCCATGTTGACACTCACATTACAGATGAAAGGAAAGGAACCATGCACTTACCATATAGATTAAATCTCACATTACAGGTTAAAAGAAAGGAACCATGCACTTACATTATAGATTAATACCCACATAACAGGTTAAAGGAAAAAGAAACATGTGCTTCTCTCAAAAGTTGTGAAGAAGGCATATCCATTTCTAAATATATTTCCCAATTTCTTTGGCTTGTTTTCTGACCTTTGTAGTGCATTTTGCCATGAGGAAAATTTTAATTCTTTTTTTTTTTTTTAATTCTTATATAATTAAATGTATCCTTTTTTCTTTGTATCTTAGAAAGGTATTCCTCATGAATAATTTATTTCAAGTCTCCCAGGTTTCTGATACTTTTACACTTTCATTATTTGTTAACTTTTAACTCGTTGCTGTATCTAGAATTTACTAATTCTATGATAGCCATATTTTCCCACTTTTGTTGAATAATTTTTGCTACTGATCCAAAACGTGAATTTTATTTTAATCTCAATTCCCTTATGCCTTTCATCTAATTTTAAGATGCTTCCTATTCCACTGGTTGTTTTGTCTATCTAAAACAAAATGCTACCTTAAAAATAATGTAATTATAATACAGTAAATGTCATTAGTAAACATAATACAATATATAATAAATAACATAATATAAAATAACAAAATATAATTTACCATATAACAAGGTCAAAGGGGAGCAAAAGTATACAATCACTTGAAATATCCCCCAAAATATATTTTATAAAATTCAATATTCATTTGTAATTTAAAAGAAAGAGTAAAATAGGGATTGATGAATGCTTCCAAAAAAAGAAGAAATTATATGTCTAAAAGAGAAAGAGGTAAGTGGTAGACTTTAGTAACACTGGCAATAAATGCAGGACAAGATGAGGATGCCTGATATAATGTTAAAGAAAAAGTATTATGTAACATTGTTTTTGCAGCACTGATCAGTTCAGTGAAAAGAGAATCTCATAGAAAAGAGTATCTCATTCTTCTTAATGTATGTACACTTGTCCATTGCATGAGCATAACAGCTTATTTAACCAATATGTTACTGATCTGCATCTGGAGTTCTAGGTTTTCATGGAATTTTTTTATGCACAGTTGTTTCAAACACTAGGACTTCCTCTTATGTTTATATCTTTTGAAAGAAACAATATCTCCACAGATGATTTATCTGTGCTGGCTGCTAGCTGACTTCGGGTACTTCTCAGTTCTTCCCTTTACCTTCCTAGTCAATATGAAAAGGGAAGGCAAGAAGGTCTCCTGTTTAGAGACTGTAAAGGTAGGTCTTGGTGATAAAGACTTGGTGGTAAAGGCTAAAAGTATTAACCCAGAACAAATGTTTTTCCAGCTGTAACTGTGTGTGATTCCCTTGGCTTGATTCCGTAGAGGATGTAAGACAAGACTGTAGAATCTGCCCTCAAAGTGCTTCCAGTAGGATGAGCTAAGTCAAGTATGGTGGTATATCTAATTCAAGAGAAAATATCACGTCTCCTTTTCTCTCCTGGCAAAACTTGGTGGAGTGAATGTAGAAGTCACTGTATGCTTTAAATTAAAGCAACACAATAAATCTTGTATTGGAAGGTGCTTATTCTGGTCTCTTTGTGGAGACGAATTGGAAATTGTCTAGAAGAAGGAAAAGTAGGTTAACCAAAGTTAAACTCATAAATAATTGAGCATTAATTAAATATCTGTGGTCTGTGTTTCTCTTTGATCATAATTTCTCCCAATTTATAGACCTCTTTGATACCTGATTAATCCTTTCAAAGATGCAGTTAACAATGATTATTACCATGTATTAGGTTTTGCCTGGGCCCTGAAGAAACTCTCCTAAATCACCAGCTATGATTGTCACTTGATTTCCTCACAGAGAACAATCAGAACTCCTTGTCTTAAGTGGCTTGGGATGAGAAACTAGTTAGTCTCTTAGATACTGTTAGAGGACCCTACAGAGCCCATTGGTGAAAGTTTGGAAAACACTGGGCTTCTTAAAATTGATTCTTGTAGTGCTTCAGGAAAGATCACTGAACCAAAAGGATAACGGTGTTTCTGGTTCTGTTGTTAGTGCTCTCCATGGAAACATTGCTGAAGCTTCTGGACTCAATTTCCTTCCCCATGTGTGAATGTCACTGAAAATATCCAACTCCATTCTATCCCCATATAACTTCAGAAACTAAGCAAAATGAAGACTCAAAATTCATTTCAAATAATGAAATGAATATATAATGTAGAATGGAACTGGGAAAATACCTGGTTTAAATTCTGGAAAGTACCGACTCTACAATTCTGGATAAGTTGCTTAATCTTCTTAGTCTAATTTAATGCCCATCTCACAGGATGTTATGATGATTAATTTAATATCTTTGTATAACGTACAGTGTTATATAATTTCTTCTTGTTTTTCTTGAGTAAATTCATATCCTTAAGCAACTCACTGTAAACAATAGTTACTTGCTTAAATTACTCTTATCTTCTATTATCAGCTGAGTTGTGTCCTGCTCAAGTTAATATGTGGAAGTCTTAACCCCCAATACCTCGTAATATGACTGTATTTGGAGATAAGGCCCTTACATAGGTAATTGAGGTCAAATGAGGTCAAGTGGGTGGGCTCTAATCCAATATGACTGGTGTCCTTATAAAAAGAAAATATTAGGACACAGACATGCACAGAGAGAAGACCATGTGAAGACAAAAGGAAAACATGGCATCTACAAACCAAGAAGAGATACTTGAGAAGAAATCAATCCTGCTGACACCTTATCTCAGATTTCTAGCCTCTAGACCTGTGAGTGAGTAAATTTCTGTTGTTTAACCTCCTCAGTCCCTGGTACTCTGTCATGGCAGCTCTAGGAAACTAATACAACTTTTTATGGCCTCCTTGTCTCAAGTTGAAAGTTCAATATTTGGCATCATAGCTAGGAAACAAAAATATCATCTACATTCCTTGTTGTAGTCTTTCTTCCCCATTCTCATTGCTAGTAATTTCCACATTTGGGTCTGTTTTCTGTGCCTTGTAAACAGAGCGTTACGCTCATTTCTGGTCTTACTGCTAATATACAGGAAATGTGCAGATACCAAATAGATTTTGGAGAAGTGCAACATATAGTTGGCACATGTGTGTATGTGTGTGTATTCATATAATTTATACTTTTTCTCTATTTTCTTCCTTTGGTGTGAGTTAAGATTCTCTGCTTTTGTGATGAGTACTCCTGAATACTAATCCCTGAATTTAATTCACCAGAAATTGCCAAAAATAATAATAATATGGAGAAAGAGAGAGTGATAGAGGGAGAAGAAGAAACAATCAGGCAAGGGCAGTACTGTGAATTATTAGGGTCTTATCAATAAGATTATGTTAGTCTAGAGGAAATGACCGTAAATATCATCAGTGAGCCCAGTTGGTCTTTACTGACTGCTAGACACATCCCTGAGTTCTGTTCTTAGTCTCCAACTGTATGATTACTACTGTCTGGAAGTATTATTTGAACAACTAAAGTCACTTAATGGAAAAGGAATATGTCTTAGGAGAATCAACAGTAATTTTTCTATCTGATTAAAAAGGACTGTTGACTGTCTGGAAACCTCAGTCATATTTGTAAGCAGGAAAGCATTGGCTATTAAAAGTGGATGATGTAAAGAGATGAGCAGAAACTTTGGCGATAGGTATACCTGGATTTAATTCTCACTTCTACCACTTGGCAGCTGGATAGCCTTAGGCAAGTTTCATACCTCCCTGAAATTCACTTAATTCAGTCTGTAAAATGGCATAATAACTTATTATAGCATCCTTTTAGGAATTTTAAATCAGTTCTTGAAATAAAAGTACACAATATATAGACAAGTATGGATTCCTCAATAGGTGTTTGACCTTTCATTTCTCCAGTATCCCACCCGCATCAAATAAAGAAAAATACTTTTTAAAATTTACGAATATTTCATTGTTCTAAAGTTAAAGCCATAAAAATAGAAATAATCAAATGGCCTACTATCATACCATTAGAAGAAAAAAAAATGTGTTCATGAGAGTTCCATATTATAGTACAAGTTTTCCTTAGGCACCTGTTTATGCTATTCTGCTCTTTACAATAAATAATTAAATTTAAAAGACTTAATTCCTCACTTTTAAGACCTTATTAGTTTACAAATTACATATTGACCTATGCTAAGTTTTATACCAACCCATGCTAATGAATTCAGTACAGAAAACAAAAAACACTGCACTCAAGCAAACTACATATATATATATATATATATATATTACTTAAATGCATTTATATCCTACCGTGTCTCATAAAGCATTGTGGCAACTCACTGGAATACAGACAATCAAATATAATGGCAAAAGCACTTAATATAAACAGGGCCAAGGAAACATAGACAGAAGATGAAGAAAAGATGAGGGAAATGTGAACAGGAGGATGTGTAGTTAATCAAGTTGTATGTTTTGACCTTAAGATTCTCTGTGTGGGGACTTCTCTGGTGGCACAGTGGTTGGGAATCCTCCTGCCAGTGCAGGGGACATGGGTTCGAGCCCTGGTCTGGGAAGATCCCACATGCCACGGAGCAACTAAGCCCATGCGCCAGAACTACTGATCCTGTGCTCTAGGGCCAATGAGCCACAACTACTGAAGCCCGCGTGCCACAACTACTGAAACCTCAGTGCCTAGAGCCCGTGCTGTGCAACGAGAGAAGCCACAGCAATGAGGAGCCCGCACACCACAATGTAGAGTAGCCCCCACTCGCCCCAACTAGAGAAAGCCCATGTGCAGCAACAAAGACCCAACACAGCCAAAAATAAATAAATTTATTTAAAAAAAAAGATTCTCTGTGGATAAAACAACATGTAAATAATTGGTTACAAAGCCACATTATTTGAAGGTGCCAGACTGCACATTAACAGTCTGACACAAAGGGACAGCACAGGAAAACTATTCAAACATAAAGATTTTTAAATCTTTGCAGTTTGAAACCTTTTAGAGCAAGTATAATGAGCTCGACACACATTTCAACACTCAACATGTTAATCACATGTTCAAAGTATGTCTCAAAGTCATTGGAAATAGTTGCTGTCTCTGTCTCTGATATGTAAAACAGATCTGTGATGTGTAAAACTCAGGAGGTATTGATATCCGCTTTTTGGCATCTGAACAGGAAACAAAGTTGTTTCGCAGTGATAATAAAGAATGAAGTAAATGCAACAGTCAAATAAAAGACAAAGTACTGAAGGAATGTATTAACAAAACGAATCCAACTAAATTCTGGTGACCTGGGGCCTACGATTGTACATACTGCATGGAAATACCCCAGCCTAAATACTGGCATAGGAGGAAGGGTACTGCTAAGCCCATCACAGTATAATCCTTTTAAATGTCCCTTTCAAGGTTGTCTGCACTCAACACTGAGTATAGGAAATCTTCCCATCAGGCAGAAACACTGGCTGCCCAATGATTGACCAAGAAATTAACGCACTAATGAATAAATGATGCTAATTTATTTCTATCCGACAACGGGAAGCAACACACACTCTGTGTCAATGGTATGTCCTCTTTCCCACTTTTCTAAATGGTCAATTATGTTTTTCCCTTCATTGCTTTATATCATGTGTGGCAGGCATGATGGGAAATGGCTACCAATGGTTCTGTTATTGATTTCTACCTTCATTTCACTGTGCCTAAAGAATATACTTTGTATGATTTCAGTTTCTTGAAAATGTATTCGTACTTGTATTGTGGTGTAACATATGGTCTTTCCTGGAGAATGTTCCATGTGTACTTGAGAAAAATGTGTATTCTGCTGTTGTTGAGTGGAGTGATCTATATATGGCTGTTAGGTTTAGTTGGTTAAATGTGTTATTCAGTCCCCCTACCTCTCTACTGATCTTCTGTCTAGATGTGTTATCCATTATTGAAAGCAAGGTATTGATCTCCAACTATTATTTTAGAACTATCTATTTCTTCCTTCAATTCTGTCAATGTCTGCTTCACATATCTGGGGGTTGTTTGGAACATATATGTTTATAGTTGTTATATCTTCTTGACAGATTGAACTTGTTATCAACATATAGTGGCCTCCTTTTCCTCTTGTGATAGTTTTTGATTTAAAGTTTATTTTGTGTGATATTAACGTAGCCATCCCAGATGTTCCTTCCTTCCTTCCTTCCTTTCTTTTTCTCTCTCTCTCTTTCTTTCTTTTTGTTACTATTTGCATGGGATATTTTATTCTGTGCTTTAACGTTCAACCAACTTGTGTCTGTTGAAATCAAGTGAGTTTTTTGTGGACAGCATATACTTGGATTATGGTTGTTTTTAAAGTCCATTCTGCCAATATGTATATGTTTATTGGAGAGCTTAATCCACTTGCATTTTCAAAAATTACTGATGAGGAAGAACTTAATTCTGTCTGTTTCCTGGTTGTTTTCTGTATGTCTTATGCATTTTTTGCCGCTCATTTACTCCATTACTGACTTCTGTGGTTCGCCGATTTTGTTGTAGTGAACTCTTGATCCCTTTTTCATTTCTTTTTGCATGTAGTCTATTGATATTTTCTTTGTGGTTATCAAGAAGATTACATTTACCCTTCTGAAGTTCAAACAATATCATTTGAATTGAAACCAACTTCAATAGCACACAGAAACTGTGTTCCTCTACAGTTCCATTCCTCATCTTTACATTATTGTTGTCACAAGTTACACCTTTGTACTTTGTGAGCCTAATAACATGGTCGTATGATTATTTTAGGCATTTGTTTTTTCAATCATGTAAGAAATACAAAGTAGAGTTACAAGGCAGTAGCACAATACTGGCTTTAGTATCTGCCCATGTATTTATCTTTACTGGAGATTTCTATTTCTTTATACAGCTTCGAGTTGCTGTCTAGTGTCCTTTCATTTCAACCTGAAGGTTCAATTTAACATTTGTCATAGGGCAGTGGTAGGAAGTTGTAAAACAAATGCCCTCAGCCTTTGTTCATCTGGGAATGTGTTAATTCCTCCCTAAGTTTTGAAACCATTTTGGCCAAATATAGAATTCTTCGTGGACAATTTTTTTCTTTCAGCTCTTTAAATATGTCTGGCCTCTTGCTTCCGTGGTTTCAGATAGGAAATTAGCTATGAATCTTTTTGAGGATCCCTGCTTTGTAACAAATTTGTTTTTTCTTTCTCCTTTGGGAGTAAAGAACAGAAAGATGATGATTTATTCCTGGATTCTTAATAGTTTTGGTTGCAATAAGTTAGTCATGATCACAATTGAATGTCAGGATTGTAAAATAATTAAAATAGCCTTTCCAAACTTAGTGTGGAGAAACTGAACAAATGCAAGCACAAAGATATGACTTCACCTCCTGACAAAGGAGGAGGAGATTCCTGCCCAGACTGATGTCCCAAAGAAACAACCATGATTGTGAGGCATGGCATCCAGGGGGAGTTAAAGTCTTACTGGGTAATTTTTAAAATTGAAAATGTGTACAAGTTTCCTTCCATGAATGTAGTTAGAACATGTCAAAAAAGAACGGAATTCAACTCTCTGAATTCAGTCTCAGAGGTTTCAGAAAATAGTAGGGATAGTCACCTGAAGCAATTAGGCTTTTGAGAAGAATGGCATATGGGCCACTGCTCTAGCTGTCCCTGAATTGGGACTGGAGACAAGGGCACAAATCTAGGTTTCTGGAGCTGTCCAATCAATAACTAGTGCCTTTGAAATATAAAATTCAGGAAACAATCAATGCATACTTAGGATTATTTGGTGATACAAAAAGTGCAGATATAAATATGCCTGGAGATGGAGATACAGCTACTGATCTACAGTGCACAGAAAACTGGATACACTGAGTAGAGTGACAAATACTTGGTGTGCTGAAGAGAAGAGCTGTGTTGTCCTGTCAGGTACTGAGATTAAAATCTGTTTACAAAAAATAAATAAGTAAATAAGAAAAAAAAATCTGTTTACAACATTCAGCAAAAGAGGGTTGGCTCCCTTTGGAAATTTATTTGTACTTCAAAGGATGCTAAATAGAAACAGGATCGAAGATATGTTTGAAAGAAATATGCTGTATTTGAAGTGGAATCATCTCCCACCTTTAGTGAAAATAGCTCCATAATATCCCAGAAGCCAGGAGCACTATAGAGAGATTGTTTGGGTGGAATTACCAAATACACTTACTTACATTAAATTAATATCAGTAGTAGTCAATACACTTTGATCATTTTCTATGTATAGTAGTATACTTTATGTGGCTTATGTTATTTAATCTCTTCAATTAATCTTTGAGGAGTCACTCAATGTTTGTCAACGTCACAGATTAATAAATTGAGTTTAATACAGATTAGGTATCTTTCCTCAAGATTATGAAACTAGAAAGCATCAGAATAAGAATTTTCAAACCCTTATTTATCAAGGCAGTATATACTTCCTAATGCATATGATTAAGAAACAAGTTATCTCATACTTTATGTATATTTTATTTGATACTAAGAGACTCAGTCAATCCTTCTGAGGGTACAGGTAACAGTAAACGCTTTTTCTTTCTACCCAAAAGCTTCAGATAAAATGTTTTTAAGTGAATTGACTGTAAATAAAATTTTAATTTTATCTTAACAATATGCTAGAAAGATAGTTTAAAAAGTTTTTCATAATTCAAGATTTATATAATTTATGTAATGTTCACATTAATTAAAACATGGTAACTGGGGTATATGTATGGATAATTAGAGTAGGTTGGTAAGCTAAATATTCTGTCTAACATAGATTATAAATTTGAGTGGACAAGAAAAATATGTTGCAATATCCATTTGAGCATCAGCAGCTTCTTATTACAAACACCATGCTTAATATAACTATCCCTAGATATAAGTGAAAAATATCGATTATCACAGTTTTGCTTTTTGCTTTTTTTAGTAAACAAAAGAGATATTAAGTTTCAGAATGATGAGCTCAACTTTCTTATTCCATGTGTCATTAGGATGTGGTATATAAATATTCTCCAACTTTGCTCTATATCTTCACAACAAAGTGCAATGATAAACTAATGCTTTGCGATCTGAAAATTACATTTGTCACTTTTTTCCTCTAAGGGTGTCAGATTGAAAAACCTTTCTGATTTATGATCTGTGCTTCAATTACAGTTGAATTCAAGACTACGTGAAAGAACTTGGTGCTGACAGTATTCAATTTTCACATGGATATGGTTTTCCAAGACACCATAGTTTTCTGCTCCTTGTCCGTAACTCATCTGTCTACTTGCCTCTTAGATTAAATATTTTCAACAAATATGCTTATTTGAAAGGGCCTTGTTTGAATTTTAGTGTTATTATTTTGCTGCCCCATTTATACCTTATACTTAAATAAATTGTTACTCCCCACTGCTGTAGCTTGTTACAAAGTCTCCATTGTGGATTACAAAAATGTTTCATAATATCTGACTCTGAGGTGGCTAACATGATTCCAACACAGTATCTACAGGATAAATCCAAGCACCTCAAGGATAGATAGGTGTAGAAAGATCAAGTTAACAAAAACTAACACTTATAATATGAAAAAAAAAACTAGAACAACATGCAGTGCTTAGCAAATAATATACTGAGAAGAAAATGAATATTACAGTGTCTATATTTGTTGTCACTCACATAGAAGTATGGAGTTATCATTAGTCATTGAATTAGCCTAGCTAGATTTTGATGGCTCAGAACACTCTCCAAATAGGCCTCTTGATTTTTTTCCACTGAGATGGGATTGGAATTTTAGTTCTCCAACTAAGAGATGTTTTATATCAACCCAACTTGACAAAATTAGCCAATTCTCAATTTAATGTGTCATCCAATATCTCCCCACTGATGTTCATAAATTTTGTATACACTCTGATTTCATTGGATTATTCATTATTTTTGACTTGACTCTCTATTCCAAGGGAAAAATAAAAGGTTTTATAGTACATTATAGTAGTTGCTAGATCAAATACCTAAATTTTAGCTTCTTTTCACATTTATAATCATAAATCTATTAAATTAATTTCCAGAACATTTTGATATATAGGTGGATTGAGATACACATTCTTGTCATGTTTAGATATGTCTGTTGGTACTTATGCTTTCTTTGAATTTTATTAAACATTGAATTGATTTTGTCAAGTATAAAAATATATTCTCTCTTAAGATTTAATTGCTATTTACTAGTGATATTTGAGATTTGCTTTTTTTAAAATAATGTGAGTCAGTCTGTGGTTTGACACAGCAAAGTCCATTTCAACTTATAGCCCAGAACTATTTAAATAATATGAGAATTAGTTGATTTTAGGTATATGAAATTTTCCTTTCTAAAGACCTGTGATTCTTGTACCTTTCAACATGGTAGTTTTTGTAGATCTTTTAAAAAACGTCTTCATTATTATGGTACTATTCAGTATTCTTCTCATACATTAATCAGTGATGCTAATGTATCTTAATATAAATAATCAATTTTATTTAGTAATGAAATAAATTACCATAGAATTATTTTAAAAATACCTTATGATTTTACAACATTTATATTAGGAGCCATCAAGCCCTAAAATATTTTTCCTGAAGAGATCTGGCAAGATTTTATATAAATTTTGATTTTTGCCTTTTTTCTACTTTATTTCATATTCACACCACAATAATGACTCTTCTAATTTAAAATATAAACCATAGAGGTTTCCTTAAAGGTGGCAGGGGAGGACTGGAACTGTCAAAGACAGAGTGACAGGTGGGATTGGGAATAAGTGAACGGTCTTGACAGACTCAAAGTTGCTGGCAGCTTGGAACTGCACCTGGTAGGACAGTGGATGGATCTTGCAACTGTACACTTTGGACATAAACTGGTTAGTGGGCTGCTTGGGCCGGCATTCAGCGTGCACCATGAACAGCAATGTGAGGGAAACTGGTACCCAAGTAGGGGCCTTCCGTGTGGTGCTGCCTCGATGGTGTCTTAGGTGTGGAATTGTCCATGCACTTGGGGCAGTAGAGCTTCACCAGGGCCTCACCTGGGGTGTCAGAAAGGCTATTGGAAAGCATTGGCTTGTTCTCACAGTGCACATGGGGCAGTAGCCGAACTCTCCCTGCTGGTACTTTTCCAGCATCTGGGTGGTGCCATGGTTTGTGAGGATATAGGTGGTCTGGGTGAACCCATACAGCATCTTGGCTGACTGCTTAATCAGGGTTCTGTGATTGGGGTTGTCTTCCAGCTCTTCATCAGGCTCCAGGTCCAAGATCATGTCTAGAGCTTGTCTACAGTGAGGCACCTGCTCATTGAGTTGACTGAGATTAAATTTGTCCTGGCTGAAGTCTTCATCCACTTCACACAAGAATTCATAGTCATGGAGCCCACAGAACCAGTATAAATAACACTTCCTGATGTTTAAATCATTTTTTTTTAATTTGTCATTTATTTTTCCTTACTGATTTCCTGATGCTTCTTTGTCTCTGTAATTTTGCTTTCTTGAGTGATCATAAAAGTCTTTGAAAGTTAGGGGTCTTTTTTTTCTTTTGTTTTGCAAAGCATGTCATGATTAAAATGTATTTCTACTTATTTTAATGAATTAATAAATAAAAATATGGGAATGATATTTTTAATTTCTATGTACTTTTAAGTGTTTATTGAGCATAGTATCGGTAAAGACTAGTAACCACATCAAAAGAGTTCAGCTCAATGGATTGATTTCACATGTCAGAAGATACCTGCTTAGTCAGACTCAGATCAAAAACAGAATACCAATAACCTAGCACATTCTCATCTCAGTAAAAACTGTTCCAGTTAACTGCTCTCATGACTTCTAAAACCAGAGATTCGTCCTGTCTTTTTTTGTACTTAGTATTGATAAATTATGCATTATGCACATTATAGACGATCAATTCCCATTGTGTGAGTATTCCACAATTTTTATGGCTTCTCCTATGAGTGGATATTTATGTGGGTAGCATCCAGTTTGGGCTTACAAATAATGCTATAATGAATATTCTAGTGCATGCCTTTCAGTGAACTTATGAATGCACTCCTGTTGGGTTTTGGTATATATATAGGAGTGGAGCTGATTATCTTTGGAACTGTGTATCTTCAGCTTTTGTAAATACTGCAGTTTTTCGAACTGTCCTTATGCTTGAGGTTTTTTTTTTTTTCTATTGATACCATTTTTTTTAGTACATCTTTATTGGAGTATAATTACTTCACAATACCATGTTAGTTTCTGTTGCACAACAAAGCAAATCAACCGTATGCATACACATGTCCCCATATCCCCTCCCTCTTAAGCCTCCCTCCCATCCTCCCTATCCCACCCCTCTAGGTCACCTCAAAGCACTGAGCTGATCTTCCTGTGCTATGCTGCTTCTTCCCACCAGCCAACTATTTTACATTCGGGAGTGTATATACATCAATGCTACTCTCACTTTGCCCCAGCTTCCCCCTCCCACCCCATGTCATCAAGTCCATTTTCTATGTCTACCTCTTTATTCCTGCCCTGCAACTAGGTTCATCAGTACCATTTTTTTTTTAGATTCCATATATATGCATTAACATATGGTGACATACTTCACTGTATGACAGACTCTAGGTCCACCCACCTCACTACAAATAACTCAATTTAGTTTCTTTTTATGGCTGAGTAATATTCCGTTGTATATATGTGCCACATCTTCTTTATCCATTCCTCTGTCGATGGACACTTAGGTTGGTTCTATGTCCTGGCTATTGTAAATAGTGCTGCAATGAACATTGGGGTGCATGTCTCTTTTTGAATTATGGTTCTCTCAGGGTATATGCCCAGTAGTGGGATTGCTAGGTCATATGGTAGTTCTTTTTTTAGTTCTTTAAGGAACCTCCATACTGTTTTCCATAGTGGTTGGATCAATTTACATTCCCACCAACAGTGCAGGAGGGCTTCCTTTTCACCACACCCTTTCCAGCATTTATTGTTTCTAGATTTTTTGATAATGGCCATTCTGACTGGCATGAGGTGATACCTCATTGTAGTTTTGATTTGCATTTCTCTAATAATTAGTGATGTTGAGCATCTTTTCATGTGCCTTTTGGCCAACTGTATGTCTTCCTTGGTGAAATGTCTATTAAGGTCTTCTGCCCACTTTTTAACTGGATTGTTTGTTTGATATTGAGCTGCATGAGCTATTTGTATATTTTGGAGATTAATCCTTTGTCTGTTGTTTTATTTGCAAATATTTTCTCCCATTCGGAGGGTTGTCTTTTTGTCTTGTTTATGGTTTCCTTTGCTGTGCAAAAGCTTTTAAGTTTAATTAAGTCCCATTTGTTTATTTTTGTTTTTATTTCTGTTACTCTAGGAGATGGGTCAAAAAGTTCTTCCTGTGGTTTATGTCAGAGTGTTTTTCCTATGTTTTCCTCCAAAAGTTTTATAGTGTCTGGTCTTACATTTAAGTCATTAATCCATTTGGAGTTTATTTTTGTGTATGGTGTTAGGTAGTGCTCTAATTTCATTCTTTTACATGTAGCTCTCCAGTTTTCCCAGCACCACTTATTGAAGAGGCTGTCTTTTCTCCATTGTATGTTCTTGCCTCCTTTGTCATAAAACAGGTGTCCATATGTGCATGGATTTACCTCTGGTCATTCTGTCTTGTACTGTTGATCTATATTTGTTTTTGTGCCAGTACCTTACTGTCTTGATTACTGTAGCTTTGTGGTATAGTTTGAAGTCAGGGAGCCTAATTCCTCCAACTCCATTTTTTTTTTCCTCAAGATTGCTTTGGCTATTTGGGGTCTTTTGTGTTTCCATATGAATTGTAAGATTTTTTGTTCCAATTCTGTGAAGAATGCCATTGGTAGTTTGATAGGGATTACACTGAATCTGTAGATTGCTTTAGGCTATATAGTCATTTTCACAATATTGATTCTTCCAATCCAAGAACATGGTATATTTCTCCATCTGTTTTTTGTCATCTTTGGTTTCTTTCATCAGTGTTTTATAGTTTTCTGAGTACAAGTCTTTTGCCTCCTTATGCAGGTTTATTCCTAGGTATTTTATTCTTTTTGCTGCAGTGGTAAATGGGAGTGTTTCCTTAGTTTCTTTTTCTGATTTTTTGTTGTTGGTGTGTAGGAATGCCAGAGATTTCTGTGCATTAATTTTGTATCCTGCAACTTTATCAAACTCATTGATTAGTTCTAGTAGTTTTCTGGTGGTATCTTTAGGATTTTCTATGTATAGCATCATGTCATCAGCAAATAGTGACGGTTTTAATCCTTATTTTTTCCAATTTGTATTCCTTTTATTTCTTTTTTTTCTCTGATTGCCATGGCTAGGACTTCCAAAAGTATGTTGAATAAGAGTGGCGAGAGTGGACATCCTTCTCTTGTTCTTGATCCTAGTGGAAATGCTTTCAGTTTTTCACCATTGAGTATGATGCTTGCTGTGGGTTTGTCATATATGGACTTTATGATGTTGAGGTAGGTTCCCTCTATGCCCACTTTCTGGAGGGTTTTAATAATAAATTGGTGTTGAATTTTGTCAGAAGCTTTTTCTGCATCTACTGAGATGATCATATTGTTTTTATTCCTTAAATTGTTAATGTGGTGTATCACATTGATTGATTTGCATATATTGAAGAATCCTTGCATCCCTGGGATAAATCCCACTTGATCATGGTGTGTGATCCTTTTAATGTGCTGCTGGATTCTGTTTGCTAGTGTTTTGTTCAGGATTTTTACATCTCTGTTCATCAGTGATATTGGCCTGTAGTTTTCATTTTTTTGTGATACCTTTTGCTGGTTTTGGTATCAGGGTGCTGGTGGCTTCGTATAATGAATTTGGGAGTGTTTCTCCCTCGGCAATTTTTTGGAAGAGTTTGAGAAGGATTGGTGTTTGCTCTTCTCTAAATGTTTGATAGAATTCGCCTGAGAAGCCATCTGGTCCTGGACATTTTTTTGTTGGAAGATTTTTAATTATGGTTTCAATTGCATTACTTGTGATAGGTCTGTTCATATTTTCTAATTCTTCCTGGTTCAGTCTTGGAAAATTGTACCTTTCAAAGAATTTGTCCATTTCTTCATGGTTGTCCATTTTATTGGCATATGGTTGTTTGTAGTAGTCTCTTATAATCCTTTGTATTTCTGCAGTGTCAGTTGTGATTTCTCCTTTTTCATTTCTAATTTTATTGATTTGTGTCCTCTCCCTCTTTTTCTTGATGATTCTGGCTAAGGGTTTATCAATTTTGTTTATCTTCTCAAAGAACCAGATTTTAGTTTTATTGATCTTTGCTATTGTTTTCTTCATTTCTATTTCATTTATTTCTGCTCTGATCTTTATGATTTCTTTCCTTCCTCTGACTTTGGGTTTTCTTTGCTCTTCTTTCTTTAGTTGTCTTAAAAGTAACATTAGATTGTTTATGTGAGATTTTTCTTGTTTCTTGAGGTGAGATTGAATTGCTGTAAACTTCCCTCTTAGGACTGCTTTTGCTGTGATGCATAGGTTTTGGGTCATTGTGTTTTCATTGTCATTTGTTTCTATGTATTTTTTATTTCTTCTTTGATTTCTTCAGTGATCTCTTGGTTATTTAGGAGCGCACTGTTTAACTTCCATGCTTTTTTGTGTTTTTTACAGGTTTTTTCCTGTAATTGATTTCCAATCTCTTAGTGTTGTGGTCAGAAAAAATGCTTAATAGGTTTCAATTTTCTTAAATTTACCGAGGCTTGATTTGTGACCCAAGATGTGATCTATCCTGGAGAATGTTCCATGAGCACTTGAGAATAAAGTGTATTCCATCACTTTTGGGTGGAATGTTCTATAAATATCAATTAGATCTATGTAGTCTATTATGTCATTTAAAGTTTGTGTTTCCTTATTAATTTTCTGTCTGGATAATCTGTCCACTGGTGTAAGTGAGGTGTTAAAGTCCCCTACTATTATTTTGTTACTGTCGATTTTTCCTTTCATGGTTGTTAGCATTTGCCTTATGTATTGAAGTGCTCCTATGTTGGGTGTATAAACATTTATAATTGTTATATCTTCTTTTTGGACTGATCCTTTGATTATGATGTAATGTCCCTCCTTATCTCTTGTAACGATCTTTATTTTAAAGTCTATTTTATCTGATACAAGTATTGCTACTCCAGCTTTCTTTTGATTTCCATTTGCATGGAATATCTATTTCCATCCCTTCACTTTCAGTCTGTATGTGTCCCTAGGACTGAATTGGGTCTCTTATAGACAGCATATATATGGGTCTTTTTTTGTATCCATTCAGCCAGTCTGTGTCCTTTGGTTGTGGCATTTAGTTTATTTACTTTCAAGGTTATCGATATGTATGTTCCTATTACCATTTTCTTAATTGTTTTTGGTTTGTTTTTGTGGGTCCTTTTCTTCTCTTTGTGTTTCCTGCTTAGGGAAGTTTCTTTAGCATTTGTTGTAAACTATTTTCATGGTGCTGAATTCTCTTAGCTTTGGTTTGTCTGAAAAGCTTTTGACTTCTCCATCAAACCTGAATTAAATCCTTGCTGGGTACAGTAATCTTGGTTGTAGTTTTTTTCTTTCATCACTTTAAGTATATCCTGCCACTCCCTTCTGGCTTGCAGGGTTTCCACTGAAAAATCAGCTGATAACCTTATGGGGATTCCTTTGTATATTATTTTTTTGTTTCTCTCTTGCTGTTTTTAATATTTTTCTTTGCACTTAATTTTTGTTAATTTGATGAATATGTGTACTGGTGTATTTTCCCAAGGTTTTATCCTGTATTGGGACTCTCTGTGCTTCCTGGATTTGGGTGACTCTTTCCTTTCCCATGTTAAGGAAGTTTTCCACTATAATCTCTTCAAATATTTTCTCAGACCATTTGTTTTTCTCTTCTTCTTCTGGGACGCCTATAATTTGAATGTTGGTGCATTTAGTATTGTCCCAGTGGTCTCTGAGATTGTCTTCAATTCTTTTCATTCTTTTTTTCTTTATTTTTCTCCTCAGCAGTTATTTCCACCATTTTGCCTTCCAGCTCGCTTATTCGTTCTTCTGCTTCCGCTATTCTTTTACTGATTCCTTCTAGTGTATTTTTCATTTCAGTTATTGTGTTGTTCATCTCTGTTTGTTTGTTCTTTAGTTCTTCTAGGTCTTTGTTAAACACTTCTTGTATTTTCTCAATCCGTGCTTCCATTCTAGTTCTGAGATTCTGAATCCTCTTTGCTATCATTACTCTGAATTCTTTTTCAGGTAGATTGCCTATTTCCTTTTCATTTACTTGGTCTTGTAGGTTTTTACCTTGCTCCATCAACTGTGACATATTTTTTTGCCATCTCATTTTTTTTTTTTTAATGAGTAGGTTGTGTTCCTGTTTTATTGGTTGTTTGGCCTGAGGCTTCTAACACTAGAGTTTGTAGGCTATTGAGTAGAGATGGTCTTTGTGCTGAGATGAGGACCTCTGGGAGACCTCACTCTGAAGAATATTCCCTGGAGTCTGTGGTTCTCTGTTAGTCCAGTGGTTCAGACTCAGAGCTCCCATTGCAAGAGCTTCCGCCCAACCCTGAGGTCATGAATCAAGATCCCACAAGCCATGTGGGGCAGCAAAAAGAAGAAAAAAAAAAGAACAGTAACAAAGTAAAAATAAAATTAGACTAGGAAACTAACAGATTTATTAGAAAGAATGTAAAAATAAAAATATATATGAATCAACAACTGGAATGTACATCAGTACCCTATAGTAAAAAAGAGGAGGAGGGAAAAGGAAAAAAAAAAAAGGTGGGGGAGGGAAAGCCTTGGCTGTGGAGAGCGAGGCCTAAGCAAGGGTGAGGTTTGGGTGGTGTATGGGGCCAATGCTCAGGACCCACAAGGCTGGAAAAGGTCCTGAGGGCTGTGGGGGGTGGGGCTTATACTCAAGGAACAGTAGACACCCAGGCGTGCCACCCACCCCTGGTCTCAGAGGGTAGGGGACCTCACCTGGGAGCCCAGCAGGGGCAGAGCAAATGCCCTCGTCTCCTCTCCTGCTCCTCTGGTCTGGGGTCTGGGAGGGCCCCTCCTGCCTGCCTCTCTGATCTCCCAGGCCTCTCTCCTATGTCCCCAGGACCAATACAGTAGGGGGAAAAGGGGGCCTTGGAGGGCAGGGGACCAGCCTGGGAGCTCAGCAGCCTCCCTGTGCCTGAGTGAGTAGGGTAATCACCCTCTGCTCCTCTCCTGATCCTCCTGGATGGCCCCTCCTATCTGCCACTCCTGATCTCCCCAGCCTCCCTCCTATGTCCCCAGGACCCATGCGGCCTGGATGGGGCTTTGCGGGGAGGGGAAATTAGCTTGGGAACTCAGCAAGCTCCCCGGCCCAAGGGACGCCAATCCTGTCTGGGCTCCACTTCTCCCCCATCGGTCTGCCTACATCCTACTGGTTCACTCTGGGGTTCCTCCTGTCTCCTTGGGGGTCAGAGTACCCTACCAGTGGCTGGCAGGCACCCTAGTTGTGGGGAGAAGCTAACTCTGCATGTTCCCACACCGCCATCTTGACTCCTCTCCTGTGCTTGAGTTTTGAAGTACATAATTTACTTTGATATTTATAAGAAATCTAAAAACTCAGCTTTTATTTTCCTATTTACACAAACTTTCAGAAATGTGTGTTTTAACTTCAAAATATTTTATCACATTTTGTTATAATTACTAGTTTTATAACATTGTGGTAAGAATATGTGATTTAAACCCTTATAATTTATCTGTTTTCAAGTTTGTTGCAATTTATTTTAAAATGTCCAAAGTATGTTGGAAAAATAGGAGACAGAAAGTGGATAGAGTGAGAACATAGTTACATAGAAAGAACAGCCTACAGTTTAGTAGTTAAATGACCTCAATTTCCTTTTTCTATTATCTTTTGTTATGTTGACATTTTTTCCTTTTTCATACTATCATTGATTTCTTATTAACTTCTCTTTTACCTTCTTATCATTTTTTTCTGACACTCAATGGTTTCAGACTAATCATATCCCTAATTTAGACTGGTATATTTGTAAATATCAATGGACATTTCTTTCATTCTTCATCACTTTTTAAATATTTTTTGTATATAATTATATTTTTTAACATTTTTGTCAAATATTTGGGTAATTTTTTTCTCTCTGTGTACATGTAGTTATCTCATCTTTAAAACTCAGACTTTATACTTTGCTTTTGATTCAGGAATTTAACCAAAAAAAGGATTATTGCTGTGACATTTATAATCATATTAATGTTTCTTGTTGTCTTAGGGCCTCTAGTGTGGCTATAATTTTTAGATTTTGTTTTTTACTTTCTTAGCAGTATTTTTTAATCTCACCTAAACCCATTTTTGACTCATTATTCCATTTTCATTCCAGCCTGTTCTTCCCATCTAATTAGTTATTGCTGTTTTATAGACATTATGTATTTTTATGTGATTATGACAACAAACGTTTTCCTGAAATTCCTCCTAGGTCATTGAGTGTTTTTTTGACACATATGTACTGGGCTCCTATTTTCCAAAAATGATTCTAGGTCTTGGGGACTGATCAACTAGCAAGAAAAACTTGAGTTCTTGCACTTGAGGAACTTGAATTCTGGCAGGGGCAAGGGAGGCAATCAATAAAAAATTTGGAAAATAAAAGAATAAACATAGTAGATAAAAATTCATGTTATGAAAAAAAATCTAACAGACCAAGAGTTTTCATAGTACATTGGAGCAGTTGATGTAGAGTGGTCAGGTGTGGCCTCTGTGAGGAATGAAATTGAAGGAGTAAGCCAGACGATTATGTGGGGAAAGCCATTTCCAGACAAAGAAGTATCCTGTGCAAAAGCCTTAAGTCAGGTCTAGTATAAAATACATCTTCTCACCATTGGAAAAATATTACTTTCATGTACATTTGCATCTTTACACTGTCAAAGTATCATTATTTAGTTTAATACAGTCTTTGTTCCAATTATCACAAACAAATGTAGAAATGCATTATCTCTTCTTTGGATGAACTTAATCTGGATACTTTATCAGAATATTTTAAGGTATACCATGAACTACAATTTGTTAATATAAAACTTAAAGAGCCAGTTAAAAAATATGAAGTTGATTTTTTTATCATTAATTTAGAACAATTTTACATGCTTCCAATTAATTTAGAGATTACCAAAAAAGGGGCATTTAAAAAGCATTTGATCTTCAGAAAACCTTTACTAAGTAATTATAAGCTCTTAAAATCACTTTCCTTTAGGGCTTCCCTGGTGGCACAGTGGTTGAGAGTCCGCCTGCCGGTGCAGGGGACACGGGTTCGTGCCACGGTCTGGGAAGTTCCCACATGCCGCAGAGTGGCTAGGCCCGTGAGCCATGGCCGCTGAGCCTGCATGTCCGGAGCCTATGCTCCACAACGGGAGAAGCCGCAACAGTGAGAGGCCTGCGTACCGCCAAAAAAAAAAAAAATCACTCTCCTTTGAAAAGAAAAGCATGTGTTCTTTTGTGTAATCCATCTTAAACTTTAAAGTTTTTCATTCTGGGCAAAAGAAGTTTGCTCAGTATTTTCCAAAATAAATATTTCTAGATACACAGTAAGTTAACAAAAGACGAGAATTTGAGCTATGTAAATTTTGAAAATTTTAGTGGGTTATGTTTGTCACTAATTTCTAGTACTGAATCCTCTCACTAGATCTTTTTAGAACTGTATTTAGTTTTTTGCTGTTGTTGTTTCTTTTTTTTTTTTGCATATTGCCTTTATTTTGCAGAAAATGTCTTGCTGATTGTCTTTGGCTATTTTTTTCAGAAGAAAAATATTGCCATTGTAGGTTTAACAATACAAGAGACAATTACATATTTTCAAAATAAACACATTCTATCGGGCAGAACAGTGAAATTTCCATTTCAGTTAAAGTCTGTTGTCCTCAACTATGAATTTATTATTTTGTCCCTAACAGCTTAACTATAAGTATGATAGTTGTCACAAAAGAGACCTGAAAACTACTCTGAAGCAACAAGGAATGCAATTGAAAGTCTGCTTTTTATTTCACTAAATAAGGCGAGTTGAGTTTATTAATTCTAGTGTGTCAAATCTTCTATATTCTGTAAGAGGCACAAAAAAATAAGTTTCTGGATCTTAGCAAACAAAATTTTATTATGATCAAGTAATGGTGATTTAATAGTCCAACTGAGTTTTGTTTCCATACTTAAATTCATCTGTAGCATATAAACACAACATAGGACTACACTTGTGTTGCAGATGATGGGTGGGGTTATTTTTTTGATGAACAACAGAATATATATTGCTTTTCATATTTTAAAGTGAAGTTAATAAGATTTTTTTTTCTTTCTTGACCTATGAGACTGTCATTTTGTACCTAGATCAAATCCTGAGTAAAACTGGTAGACATAAAAAAAAAATAGTGTATATTTTAAGGAAAGGCTTTGGTTTACATGGAAGGTGGTGACAGGGATATCCATGAGGTTATGAGGCCAAGGTGTGATATTGGCTGTCAGGAATATCTGTGGCCACGACATGGTTCTTATAGAGTGAGAATCCTGAGGAGAAGGGACCTGAGATTATTTGGGTAAGATAGTGTTCACTGGGAAGGACTGGACTCCCAGCCCATTAGGTAGCTATGCTGTCTGAGACCCTGGTGTGAAGTTGCTCTGCTAGCTGACCACAGGTTGGGGTACTGATGCAGTCCTGTTGTGCTCAGGAGTAACATGATAGTATGTACACACATGCTGAGGCTGGGCTAAGTTCATGGGACCAGATCATGGACAACTTGCAAATGAATTGTCAGAATAGGTTGGAGAATTTTTCCAATGAGTGTATGGGCTAAGTATGAGCTTGTCCAAGTGGGGAGGGGTCCTAGGCACAGCTTTGAGGACAGGGACAGGGATGGGTGAACTGTGGTTCCTCAGCATAGAGCATTTTTCACAGCCATGGGTGGAGAAAAGTGAGACAGGACCTCCAAACTGAGGATGGGGGTTGACAGCAGATAGAAGGAACTGAGTCCAGGGATAAGCTACTTCCATTAGTAATACCCAGGTTGCTGTTTGTCTCTGGGTTCTTCCATCTTATCTTTGTGATCCCTGCTTCTTTTTGCATCACAGCAAGCCCTTGCAAATCAGTTGTATTTAGTTTTAAGAGCTGTGATCTCTTTCTGGTAAGCCTTGATATGCATTGAGTCTTGAGAATGCCATGGCTGGCAGTCATCCCCTGTAGACCCTCAACTCATACTATATGAATTTAGAGTTTTTATTTATGTAAGGAGTTCAATATGCACATATGGCTTGGACTGACCCCCCAGGCACCCACTCTCTGTTCACACACTTCCAGAAGTGGTTGCTCTCCATCACAAAATCCAAGGTGAAACAACACATGGTGTTCGGGTCCAGGCCAGACATACTCAACTTCAGCACTGGGAACATCCTCTTGCTGTTATTGGCGACCATCACCTGGTTGGTGAGCTCTCTGAAGTGCAGCCATATCTAACTTTTCTTGGTTGACACTGGGGTCACCCTTCTCCCTGCCAGCCTGTAGCTCTCACTTCAAGGAGCTCAGCTGGTGGTCCACTCTATTGCAGGCTATTCTACAAGTTCTGGACACCAAGGGAGATTGTCCTCTTGCTGACCCTTCTTCATGGCCCTCCAACCCAGACTTACTTACCCAAGAGCCATATTTAACTCCTTTCAACAGCCACTCTTCCAAGAAAAGGAGCAGCAAAGGTCTGCAGTTCCCAGGCAGAGACCTGTGAGAAGACTTGAAGGTAGGGGAGAGGCAGAGGGGTGAAGATAGAGGATATTCCCCTTGAACTCCTGCAAGACATGACTAAAGTAGCTCTTTGTGGCATTGGATTTGCTTTAAACAATTAAAAATCAGACTATTGACTAGCACACAAATATTTATAAAATATACAAATAAAACTATTGATATCTTTGAAGCCCATTTTTAAACAAAAGGAACATTTTTAAATGTGCCAGGATATAAATTATGGGAACCTCAGGATTATTATAACTTTTCTATAACATTTTATTAGATCTTTATGGTGTTTTTAAAAGTGTTGGCCACTGATATTTGAAATTTGATAAATATTTATAAAGTTTCCTCAAAGGATTCTTATGACAGCCAAAATTTTTGACTATTTAGACAGACACTTTTGGCTGGCTACTCAGTAAAGTACCACATGCTGTGATTATTACTTTTTGTGCTTTCCAAGTCAACACCCAGATGCCTGTGAACCTGACCTGCACAGAGTAGCTATTTTGGTTCTTTAAACTCCCTGCCAAACTGTTACAGTAGCTTTTTCATATGGGCAGATGGCCACTTCAGAACAAATCAAAATATTATATTTGGTCTCTGAACTTACTTTTGAATTCAAATCTTTGAATATGAATGCTAACTCAGATTGAATTTTGAGTTTGACTAATTGTTTTGATGTTCTTAGGCAGTTTTCATGAAACATATTTGATCAAATAACTTAACATGGAGTTCACTTCTTATTAGTTGTATAATGTCCCTTCTGGTGTGTTAAATGCAATAAAATTTTGAGGATATATACTAATATGTAGCTCCTACCCAGCATTTGATGAACAAAATATGTATTAACAAGAGACATCAATCCATTTCTGAGGTTATGCACGTAGTTTACTGCTGAAATGCGGTAAAACTTTAAAATTTGTAATTTCTGGTCAGAGTTTATGAGAAACATGAATATGAGCAAAATAGGTAAATTTAGTGTTTTTGTTAACAAGGTAGGTATGGCACAGACTTCAAACTATAACACAGATTTCAAGCAAACAAGGGTAATTACATTGATTTAAGCAGTTCTTTCCCATTTATTCATATTTTTTTGTCTTAATTCAGACCTAGCTTAATTCACCCCTCCCTCCCTCCCTCCTTTCCTCCCTCTCTCCCTTCCTTCCTTCCTTCCTTCCTTCCTTCCTTCCGTCTTTCCTTCCCTTTCTTCTGTTCTGCCTTTCTTTCTCCTATTTCTTTAATCTGCAGTCCTGAGTAAAACGGATGGTTTCAGGTTAACCTAATTAATTACAACTAAATAGCCACTTATGTCATTAACCCAGGATACTTCCCTGGGCTACTCAGATCCAAATGTAGATTTCATATTTTCAATGGAACAATGTTTGTTAGAAAATATATTTCATATTGTATTATAATCTTTATAATGAGAAAAATGCTAATTAAAACCAAAACCATTAGTCACCTGTAAGATTTGAAATATATGAAAAGTTTGATAACCCTCTGTTGGTGAGGCTAAGGAGGAAAAAGCAGTCTAATATTTTGTTTTTCAAAATGTAAAATGGGACAACATCCATGGAGAAGATTTTATCAATATCTAACAAAATCATAGCTGTATTTGGCCTTTGACCTATCAATCCCTCTTCCAGGAATCTGTTCCAAAGATCCAAAAGTACACTGACATTAGTTTGAAATGACATGTATCAAATGTTCTTCAATGTAACATTATTGGTACTAGTAACAAAATTGAAATCACCCCCAAAATCCAAAATTCTAACACCAAAATCCAACAGTTATATAAACTGCAATATATCTACACAGTGGATTACTATGTACTTGCGCAAAGCAGTTGGGAAGATCTCTACAAAATGGATTAAATGGATTATATATTGTATATTTTGGAGTATAAATTGTTAAATGATAAAAGGAAGTTGCAGAAAACTGTGTATAGTATGTCGCCTTTTGTGTAAGAAACCCTCCCTTCCTTCCTTCCTTCTTTCCATCCTTCCTTCCACCCCTTTCTCTCTCTTTCATCTCTGTTTCTTTTCTTTCTTTATTATTTCACAGTTTGTGCTTTTTTTTAATATATTTGCAAAAAAAATAAGGGAAGGAGAGAAGAAAAACTCATAAAAATTGTTCCCTATAAGGTAACTGTCTCTCCATTCTTAAAAGTGGGACGTTGAAATCGTCTACTATTATTGCACTTCTGTCTATTTTTCTAGTCAATTCTGTCAGTGTTTGTTTTATATATTTAGGTGCTCTGATGTTGCATGAATATATATTTGTAATTGTTATATCTTCCTGGTGATTTGACCTTTTATCATTATATAATGTCCTACTTTGTTTTTGTGATAGCTTTTTGTTCAAATTGACAATAAATTTTAAGCATAATTAACTGTCATTAGCACAAATTCATGAACTGTATCTTCGCTTTTCTCATTTTTTGAAAGCTTATATTTATAATCATAGTTATTCATATTTGATAAATAAAATTATAAAGAATTCAAGTTATATGGAAATGTATCATTCAATTTTTGTTTTCTTGCTAGTGGAGGACATTAAGCAAAACTAAGATTTTTAATTCATAAATATGGTAATAAAATTGAACATGTATTTAAAGTATTGAAATAGTATAACTGAAGAATAAAAGAAACATTATAATAAATGCTTTATTATAATTAATGTTAAATTCTTTTGATTACTGATTTTAATTGAAAATTTTAAAAATACACTATAAAAAATAAAAGTACATTACAAATATATTTGCATTATAAATCTATATTTAAAACTTGTAAATGTTGATAGAACTAATTGTCCCGTTGAATAATGGAACAGAGTTCCTCATCTAATTATTTAATTTTTATGATCCTTGTGAAATAACAGTTAACTATTTGAAACGTGCTATTCATTTTTGTATGTGTTTTACAGAAAGAAATTGTATCCTGTCATAGCTTACATTTCTAAATTCAAAAAGGCAAATATTTCAAGACCTTTATTATCTTGATCATTTTGACACATTTAAAAATCATCCAATTTTAACAGAGATGTCCTTACCAGGAAACGGTAAGTTCTACTGACAAGTTAAATGATCAATTATTATTTTTAATTATATTTGTTGCTGGGAAAAAGAAATTGTAGAAAACTAGTCAGAGAAGAAGGATTATATCCTTTAATTTGTAATAAATTTATTTGTAAAGATGGGTGATGTGATGCCTAGCTGTGAAAATAAGTAACATCACAAGTAAATATTAAAGCCATGGAAGTGATCTAAAAATAACTGGTTAATTATTGCAGATTATATAATTGTGGGTTTCTGGGGTAGGATTGGAGGTACCAGCCACTTTCCACTGGAAACAAAGCTTCAGTGACTTATATTCTATTGCCAGAAGAACTGAGGAATATAAACATAGAAATAGAGTAATTGGATGATTTATTTCATAAGCATACATTTTTAAATGTTGCTGATGACTTTTCTTGAAAGTAAAGCCAGAAGGATTTTAAGATTCTTAACTGTAAATATTAGAAATGATTATCATAATACTTTCCATGATAAAATTATTTGAAACTTACTCTTGTATATTCCCAATGAAAGGTGATTCTTATTTTTTATTGTGGCTAATTTAATGAAATATTTTATACAAAACACAATTTTCCTAACTTGGAAATTATAATTAATTAAATTAAGAACACATTTGAGTTTTGAGTGTTGTCATTTAGACTGTGGGCATTATCAGGGCACAATAATCCACTTGGTGAAAATTTAGTCTAGTTGAAGGCCAATTATTTTACTTCCTTGTAATTCACATGATATGTCCTTGCAAATAGAAGCAGCCTCTAGCCAAGTAACTAGGGAGAAACAAAGAGCCTTGGGTGGGTGATATTTCAAATTCAACAGTATAAAGCAAAGAAAAATAACATACTTTAACACATAAAAAATGCTAGAAAAAATGTTTACATGCATGATTCTAGTTTGGTAATTGCTTCTATTCTAAATTTTTTCATATCAATTCAACAATAAGCACCTTCCTATCATATAAATCACTATCACTTATAAGTAAGTAGGGTTGTAGTTTTAAAATATTTGGTTTTATCAAGTAATATATGCTCATTAAAAAAATCACATGTTAAAGAATGTTTTATATTAAATATCAACAGAGTCAGATCACTTCTTCACTTCTAAGTCTACTCTCCAGACAAGTTCTTCACAATTGTTTATATTTTGGTTATTTCCCTTCTCAAACAATATATATTTTCTGAATTTATTAATATCAGATAACATTTATTATTCCCCCAATATCAAATATAAATATTTAACTCACTCAGGTCCTCTTCTCCAACTGTTTTAGTCAATTATGTTATTGTTTTGGTTTTTCTGTCAATTATCTTTAGTATAAACAATGTAATTAAACTCAATCATTTTTCTATAGTCCTTTAATTCAGTTTTCATACTTTATATGACAATTTTAATGCCCTTGCTTCTCTATCCAATTTTCTTCACAATCTGCTTTGTGTAAGTTACATTTTTATCATAGCTCTTGGATTTTCATTCCATCCTTAAACATAGCATCTTCTTTCTGTGGCCTGAAGATTGACTCAAAATTGAAAGTAAATAAACAATATTTTCATCATTATGGTTGCAAACATATTGAGCAATAAAATACCAATTATCTTCCCATCTTTAGGAGTTCAAATCCAAATGCCCCTTGAGGGAGAATGTTAGGCTGAAAGAATTTCCTCAGTTGGTAAAAAATCATTTAAAATTATATTTGGAAAATAATTTCCATCCTCAGTTTCTGTCATTTTTGGAGGTTATATTGGCCATTTAAAATTGCATGTACTGCTTTTATTCTCAACATTTTTCTGTTCTAAATCATGCTTATCATTATGTTCTACTACCTTTATTTCTTAAAAGTACCTGTAATGATCTCCACTGGAATTTTATTACCTTCTCTGTTGGGTTTTCTCTTTGTTTTTCTTTTATTATAACTTTCTTTTGCTTAATTTACATATTAGTTTCTTTTCTTCCCTTAAGCTCATAATGAAAGATCTTCATAAACTATGAATTAGCAGATAACATTTCTGAGTCCTAAGCACTATAGTGTTGATTTTATAGCTTAGGAATTTCTTTAATCTCCTAAAAATGAAATATATACGTATATATAGACGGTATGTGTTCCCCCAGCTGATTGGTAAATAGGACTGTCTTCTATTTAGGTCTGTACTCAAGTGGGGTATTATAGGATGAGAGGCTACACACAGTAATCTCTTTTTTTCACCTGATCATAGCAGTCTGCATTGCTGTTGATAGCACAAGCACCAAACTGACAAACGCTTTACTATGAATCAACATTCAGACTATTGATCTTATTTAGGATTTAAATGTTGTATTTAAATTTTTTTAAAGTTTCATTTTGAAGTAATTGTAGGTTCATTAGCAGTAATAAGAAATAATGCAGAGGTGTCTCATGTACTCATTTCCCAGTTTCTCTCAATGGCGACATCTTAGATTATAGTACAATATCACAACCAGAATATTAATTTTTATGTAAGATATGTGACAAGTCAAGGCTCAATTTTTTTTAACCTATCAGATTGCTCTAGTACCATTGGTTTAAAAGGCTATCTTTTCTCCATTGAATTGTTCCTTTCACTTTTGTCAAAAATCATTTGGGCATATTTGTGAGTTTATTTCTGAATTTTCTGTTCTCTTCTATTGGCCTATGTGTCTATTCCTCCACTCACACCACACAGTCTTGATTACTAAAGATAGTATAAGGATGAATTGGGAGATTGGGATTGACATATATACACTATTGATACTATGTATAAGATAGATAACTAATGAGAACCTACTGTATAGCACAGGGAACTCTACTCAGTGCTCTGTGTTGACCTGAATGGGAAGGAAATCCAAAAAAGAGAGTATATATGTATACGTATAGCTGATTCACTTTGCTGTACAGTAGAAACTAACAAAATATTGTAAAGTGACTATACTCCAAAATAAATAAATAAAGCAGTAAGAAAAAAAGATAAAGAAAAAAAATAAGGCTTAAAATTGGGTAGACTGGCTTCTTCTACTATATTCTTCATTTTCCAAATTCTTTTTGTTCTTCTAGTTACTTTGCTCTTTTCCATATATATTTTTAAATAATCTGGTCTATACAAAAATTCTTGCTGATGTCTTGATGAGAATTGTTTTAAAATTATATATCAATTTTGGCATAATTGAAATCCTTACTGTTATGAGCAAATTGACTCTCCCCAAAATTTATGTGTAGAAGTCTTAACCCCCCAGACTTAACAATATGAGAATGTGACTATATTTGGGATATGGTCTTTAAAGAGGTATTTAAATTAAAATGAGGTAATTAGGATGGGCTCTAATCCAACCTGATTTGTAATTAGGACACAGACACACATAGAGGA
The DNA here is from genome assembly GCF_059928025.1 of Delphinapterus leucas. Classification (NCBI taxonomy): domain Eukaryota; kingdom Metazoa; phylum Chordata; class Mammalia; order Artiodactyla; family Monodontidae; genus Delphinapterus; species Delphinapterus leucas. The sequence goes on from NC_143134.1 coordinate 33,888,126, forward strand.
AGACTCTGAAGGTACAGAGAAGAGATGGCCATTTACGAGAAAAGAAGAGAAGCCTTAGGCAAAATAAAACCCTGCTGACATCTTGATCATGGACTTTAATAAGCCTCCAGGATTGTGAGAAAATACATTTATTTTATTTATGCTACCCAGTCTTTGATATTTTGTTATGATGGCCCTTGCAAAACTAACAGTTACCAAGCTGAAGCTTCCAATCTATAAACACTGAATGTCTTCCATTTATTTAGAACCTCTTTGATTTTTTTCATGAGCATTTTATAGTTTTTTGATGACAAGTAAATATTTGATTATTTGGATATATTTCTATATTTCATTTTTGAGTGATTATAAAAATCTCACTGCCCATAGTTAATTCCTAGCAAATAGGTTTACAATTAATATTTTATGTTTGTTTTATATCCTGTATCCTTGCTTAACTTATTAATTCTAAAAGGGTATTTTTTTGAGTATATGTGTATTCCTAGGCTTCAGTTTGTATATAATCATATCATCTGCGAATAGAGACAATTTTATTTCTTTCTTACCTACATATCTGTCTTTTAATTATTTTTCTTGCCTTACTAAACTTGCTAGAACACCTCATACTATGTTAAATGAGTGCGGTGAGAGTGAATATCCTTGCCTTGTTCCTGATCTTGAGGAGGGAAATAATTCAGTCTTTCATCATTAAGTATAATGTTAACTTTGGGATTTTTGATTTTGGTTTTCTTTTTGTTTTTGATTTCCATAGATGCTGTTTATCAAGTGGAAGAAGTTATTCTCTATTCCTATTTTTCTGAGAGCTTTTTGTTTGTTTGTTGTTTTTACAACATGAATGGTTGTGAAATTTGTCAAACCCTTTTTCTGCATTGAATTATATGACCATGCAATTTTTTTTTTCTTTAGGATTGGGTAAATTACATTGATAATTCTTGAATATTGAACTGGCTTTACATGCTGAGAATGAATATCAATTGGTAATGGTGTATAATTATTTTTATATATTGCTAATTCTATTTATTAATATTTTGCTAAGGATTTCTACATTTATTTTATGATGGAAATTGGTGTGTAGTTTTCTTTTTGTGTATTGTCTTTTTCTTGTTTTGATATTACTATAATAATACCATCATAGCAATAGAAATAAAAATCCAGTATTTTATTTCAAAAACTGTGATCCTCATGAACAAGATCTGTGATTTCTGTCATTAAAGATGTGGGGATAGGGAACTAACAAGCCATTATTTTTAAGTTTAACACTTGTAATTTATTCTCTGGAATCATATGATCATTTATCATATGTGATTGCCAATATGTGAATTTTACAACTACAGTAAGGGGTGGTGGGGAAGTACAAAGAGATTCTTCTAATACCAGACACAAAACTGAATTTCTGTGTAATTTAGAACAAATTGATTTGACCTAATGGAATTGAAATTTTTATGCTGTAAAATGGGAATTATGATGCCAACTATTAACAGTATTGGGGAAATCAAATGAAATAATATAAGTAACATCTTGTAAGAACATAGATTTTTTAATAAGCTCAGTGAGAAATTAACTATATCTATATTCTCTATCATCTATAGAAATAGAAAAAAATAGAAAGATGGATGTGGGCTGGGGATAAACAGGATTTCCATTTCCAACATCCATCATGTCCTTAAAAGAGAATGTAGACTAGGCTTTGGTGGGTTTGACAGGAAAGTCAGAATCCAAGTTGCTCATAAATATTTCACAGGAAGGACATAGATGCTGCTTAAAGTTCTTTCTGAATGGTGTTAGGTGACTTGATTCTGAAAAAGCTTTGAGCTTAGAAAAAATGAGCTTTGCGTATTGACAAGAGTCCTCACATGGGAACAGAGTCAAAATTAACAGACTCTGCAACCCAAAGGAGGCTGGCTGAATATTCCTGCTACCTTTGCTCTGATCATGTGACCATCTCATGCTTCTGTCACTTTCATTAAATAAAAATTAATCTTAACATATTTGGGCAGGAGTGGGGGTGGGTTGGCATGGGTGTCTACTCTGTCAATTTAAAAAATATCCTTTAGTTCTCATCACCTAATCAGTTGATTTCAGCTCCATTTTCTCCCTTTTCTTTCTTTATCACTGCCTAACCTTGTCCCCTAGGAGTTTCAGACCTTGTTATTCATAAATGGCATAACTTCGTGCACCCTTTTCCTTTTTACTCAAAAGTTTTCTTTAGAATCAAAGGATTACTTGGCTGATTATAAAATTCTTGCATCACATATTCTTCCTCTCAGTATATTTTAGATACTGATCAAACCCCTTGCATGAATATTACTGTGAAGATGTCGAATACATCTTGATATTTCACACTAGTAGGGGACATGATTTTTTCCCCTCCTACTCCTAGAATTCTTTCTTTGTACCTGAATTTTAACATCCTTACCAGAATATGCTTTGATTTGTAATGGTAGGTATGAATGTTAGGTTTCATTATTTCTTGGAAATCTATGAGCCCCTTCAGTCTACACATTCAACTTGTCTTTATTTCAGAAAAATGTTGAAAAAACTGTACTTTAGGCTCTTTCTATATTTTCACTTGCTTAGTTCTTCTTAAAAATATCAATAATGCATGTTAGATATACCTTTTTAAAGTCTAGCGTTCCTTCTGTGATCATGTTTACATTCCCCTTTCTCTCTCCCTGCTCCACCTCCCTCCCTCTCTCTCTTTCTTTCTGAGTCACCCTCATAACTACTTATAAACATCGAACTTTTTCCACCTATAACGGGTATTATTCTCTACACTGGCTTTTCATTTTTTGTCATATTGTGACATTTTGCAACTCAATTCTATATTCTTTGGACATCCTATAAAGTCTCTTTGGAATACTTTTTTCTCATTGTTCAAATTTCACTTATTACTTATAAAGATGATATTATCTATAAATTCTGTGAGAATAATGAGAAGCATTTCTTTCATTCCTTTGTTTTACTGTAACCATCTTTTTATTGGAAACGACCGTTTACTGATTTAAAGAAAAATGTTTTGCGCATAGAGCACATATCATTTTCTTTCTAAGTATGATCCATCTTTGAATTATTGTTGCTACTTGCCAGAGATGTTGACAACTATGGTAACTGGCACTATCTGGGACATGGATTCAGAGGTGTTGACTCCAAACTTTTCCTCAACAAATTGCTTGGGTGACAGAAAAATCTTCTTTGGTATTCAGCATACATTTGGCGGATGTGAAAAACATTCAGTATTTAAGGATGGGGAAATTTATAGCTGATCACGGGTGACTAGAGTGATGGATTGGCTAAAGGCGTTAAGGGAAGAGGAGGGTTTTTCTTCATAAATCAAGAAACTGTCACTGCCTTAGACTACAGCTCATGTGACCATTTTCGCCCCAGAGCTGCTGACAGTATGAGGGGTAAGCTCTCTGTCTGTGTCTGCTACTGTTAGAAATGTATTTTGCCATTAAGCAAAAACCAGGAGTCCACTCTACCATTGCTGCTAAATTACTCTCAAAGTTGCTGACATTCACTGCTGCCTAAAATCACCTTTAAAAAAACAGCTTTATAAAATATAGGTTAAATATTATAAAATTCACCCATTTCGCGAGCATTTAATTCAATAAATTTTTGTATATTGTAGAGCTGGTCTGCCTTTCTTTGCCTCCACCCCTGCATGCTCTTCTCCTAGAATGGAGGTTCCATGCCAAGAAGACCATGAGCAAGATGCCTTCTTTTGTCGTTATGGTCCTGCTACTGTCACAGCCCCTAGGTGCTGAAAGAAACTGAAATAGCAAAGTAATATTCTGTTTCTTCTTTCTTCCTTCTAAATTCCGTCTACTGCCTCCAATTGGCAGAAATCAAGAGAAATTCAGAAAGCTAGGTTGTCTGAAATATGTGGCTTGCAGGTTTATCCCTCGAAAGTACAGAAGAAAGTGCAGAAAGGAAAGTGTAATATTGAGAGCCCATCGTATTGAAAGCTAGAGTATCCAGAGCACCCCTCAACTTATAAAATCATGGATTGCCTCCTCTATTCCTGTCTTAGCCCATTCAGGCTGCTATAACAAATTACCATAGACTGGGTGACTTATAAACAACAGAAACTTATTTCTCACACTTCTGGAGGCTGGGAAATTCAAGATCAGGTGCCAGCAGGTTTGGTGTCATTCATTCATGAGGGATCTGCCCTTATGACCTGATCACCAACCAAAGGCCCCACCTCCAAATGACATCCCACTGTAAATTAAGTTTTAACATATGAATGGGGGCACTAACATTTAGTCTATGGCAATGCTTTTCCTTCTCTCCTCTATTCAGCTCTCAGTGAAGCAACTTTCAGGCTAGGAAAGAAAGTGTACAGATGGTTTTATTTATTTTTATTATTTATTTGTTTTTTATTTGCCAGGTATCTGCTTTTCTGTCACAAATATCTGGGTCCCAACAGGATATATTCCACAGTACCCAGAGCCTTCCTATAACTCTTGATGTCTTAACTGTCATTTTGTAGAGATTATGTAGAATAAGATACTTAATTTTTTGGAAATGTACAAATATCTTGGAGACTGAGGAAGTTTGTGAAAATAAATATCATGCACTCTTGTTTAGGTTAATATTTCACATTTTTTGGCTAGTGTAATTCTATTTGTATATTGAAGTGTTTTTTTTCTATTATATTAAATCTTGAATTTTGTACTATTCGTTTGTTCTTTTAGGCATTTGCCAGGGGTTGAAAAGATGAGATTGAAATAAAATGCTTTTATTCCACTGATTTTTATCAAAAAATTTGCATTCTCTACTTCCAGCCTGTCTGAAACCAGTTTCTAATTGTCTCTCAGGAGAAACAATACTGTTCCTTCACCCAGTACTTTTTGTTTGTTGTTGTTGTTCCAAAGTTCATATCATGGGTCTGTCACAGAAGCAAAATTATAAATTGCAAGTCATTAAGGTATGGTGAATGCCCATCTGTGTAAGAACATGTCAAAGAAATGTCTACCCAGTTGAAATATCACTGGCCAATCTACTACTGTATATAGTATGTGTATTAATATCCTAGTGCTGCTATAGCAAAATACTACAAGTATATGACTTAAAGCAACAGAAATTTTATTTTCTCACAGTTCTGGTGGCTAGAAGTCTGGAATTGATGTGTCAGCAGTGCCAGGCTCCCTCTGGAGACTCTCGGGAAGAATCCTTCATTGCCTCTCCCTAACTTCGGATGATCATTGGCAAACACTTGGCATGCCTTGACTTGAAGTTTCATCCCTCCAACCTCTGTCTCCACCATCATATGGCCCTTTACCCTGCGTGTCTACCTCTCTGTGTCTCTTTCTCCTTATAAGGACACTAGTCATTGGACTTAGGGCCCACCTTGATCCAATATGACCTTGCCTTAAGTTGGTTAAATTGCAGAGGCCCCGTTTCCAAATAAGGTCACATTTACAGGTGCCTGGGTTCAGGACTTCAATATATCTTTGCGGGGGACACAATTCAGCTCACAACAGTACTAGATATTATTAGTAGCATGGAGCTGGAAGATCTGGTAGATTTTTAGACCAATGGCAGCCAACATATAGTATATTGATATTTATATCAAACTGACTAAAATTACCTAAAAATTTCCAAAAATGAATAAATCTTCAACTTTGAAACTACTCACCTGCTTATTCCATTTTCGATTCAAAATAAATATACAAAGTATGATGTGTGTGCACGTGCTATATGTATCTACATGGATTTATGTGTAGGACTTTTCAAAAATCCTCATTTCTAATTTACAACTGTATAACTGAATTCTGAAGCTTAGACTAGAAAGAAATCAGGGCTTCACGCTGAGGTGGTAAAGTTACACATACATCAATTCTGATAACTAAATTATTCAACCAATTACTTTTTTTTCTTTTTTAATTGAGATACTATTGACGTATAACACTGTGTAATTTTAAGGTGTACAATGTGTTGATTTGATGCATTTATATATTGCAATATGATTACCACCATAGTGTTACCTAATACCTTTAATGTGTCATATAATTATCACTTCTTTTTTTGTGATGAGAACAATTAAGATCTAGTCTCTTGGTAAATTTGAAGTTCATAATACAGTATTGGTGACTATAATTACTATGCTCTACATTAGAACTTCAGCATTTATTTATCTACTAGTTGTAAGTTTGTATCCTTAAATAACACCTCCCCAATCCCCCAACCTTCAGCCCCTGGTAATCACTATTCTACTCTCTGTTTTTACAAGTTTATCTTTGTTAGAATCCACAAATAAGTAATATCATACAGTATTTAATTTTCCTCTGTCTGACTTAGCTCATTTAGCATAATAAATCAGGGTCCATCCATATTGTTGTAAATGGCAGAATTTCACTTTTTTTCATGGCTGAATTATATATATATATATTATAATATTAATTATAATATAATATAATATATATATACATACATATATATTTTACATCTTATTTATTCATCCATTGATGGACACTTCAGTTTTTTCATATCTTGGTTATTCTGAATAAAGTTGCAATAATGACAGAAGTGCTGATACCTCTTTGATACCTTATTTTGCTGGGAAAAGAATACTCTCTTCGACAAATGGTGTCTGGAAAACTGGCTAACCACATGAAGAAAAATGAAATTGTACCTCTATCTTATACTCCTCATAAAAATTAACTCAAAATGGATTAAACACTTCAACATATGACCTGATACTATAAAACGTCTGGAAGAAAACATGTAGGGAAAGCTCCTTAACATTGATCTTGGCAATGATGTTTTGGATTTGACACCAAAAACACAAGCAAGAAAAGCAGAAATCAACAAGTGGGACTATATCAAACTAAAAAGCTTCTTCACAGCTAAAGAAACAATCAACAAAATGAAAAGGCTAACTACAGAATGGGAGAAAATTTTTGCAAACCATATACAGAGTAAAGGGTTAATGTCCAAAATATATAAGGAACTCATACAACTCAATACAAAATAATCCAACTAAAAAATGGGTAGAAGAACTAAGTAGACATTTTCCTAAGAAGACACCCAAGTGGCCAACAGGTACATGAAAAGATGCTCAACATTCAATCTGGAACAATTCTTGAGTGTACAAATCCTTCACCTCCTTGATCAAACTTATTACCAAGTATTTGATTCTTTTTAATGCAATTGTAAATGAGATCGTTTTCTTAATTTCTCTTTCTGATAGGTATTATTAGTGTACAGAAACACAACTGACCTTTGTATATTGATTTTGTATCTTGCAACTTTACTGAAACTGTTTATTATAACAGTCTTTTGGTGAAGTCTATTGTAAATATTATATCATATCATCTGCAAGCAGAGACAATTTAAATTATTATTTTCTGATTTGAATGCTTTTTATTTCTTTTTCTTGACTAATTGCTCTGACTAGGACTGCCAGTACTGTGTTAAATAATAGTGAGAACAGGCATTCTTGTCATGTTCCTGATCTTAGAGCAATAGCTTTCAGCTTTTCATCACTGATTATGATGTTAGCTGTGGGCTTGTTATATAGGGCCTTTATTATGTTGAGATAAATTTCTTCTATATCCACTTTGTTAAGAGTTTTTTATTAGGAAAAGATGTTGAATTTGTCAAATGCTTTTTCTGCATCTATTAAGATAATCACAGGATTTTATCCTTTATTTTGTAATGTGGTGAATCACATTGATTAATTTGCAAGTGTTGACCCATCCTTGCATCCCAGAAGCAAAGCCTACTTGATCATGGTGTATGGTCCTTTTAATGTACTGTTGAACTTGATTTACTAATATTTTATTGGGTAATTTTGCATTTATGTTCATCACGTATATTGACCTGTAATTTAATTTTTTTGTATATCCTTGTCTGGCTTTGGTATCAGGTAATGATGGCCTTGTAAGATGAATTTCAAAGTGTTCTTTCCTCATCTATGTTTTGGAGAAGTTTGAGAGGGAATGGTATGACTTCTTATAATATTTGGTAGAATTCACCAGTGAAACCATCTGGTCCTATAACCAAAGATAGGAAATCTGAGAGGAATGAAATATTATGATAAAACATCATAGCCTAATTGAAGTTGGGGGACAAAGTCTTGGTTGCTGTGACAGTAAATTACTCTTAGTTTGAGTAAGAGCTCCTCACATACCACTATGTTCTATTTAAACATGACTAGGATTTCAGGTGATCCTATGACCAGAGCTACTCATCATCAACTGGGCATAATCATATCATTAAGCCATAAAGTCAAGTGGGCACAGCAGAAGTTGACTATATAATGAAAATGATACATTCAGGATTAGGCCAAACAGTTTGAATTTGACTTCCTATCTTCTAACTGTATTTTTTTTTCTTTTCTGTCATTCTCCAAGATAATTTTCTTTCTCATGAGTAGTCCTAAATGGTTTCTTTACAAATCTGTCATGGTAGTTTTGATATTAATTTGGGGGAAGGAAATAGCAATAATAATAAATGTATGTAGGGCATTCCAGTGACTTCTGGAGAGACATGTTCTCCTGATCTGATAGGCAACAGGAAAAGGAGAGAGAGGGCACAGCCCCTGAATGTTTTTATGTTTTTGCAGAAATGCAGTTACCATAGAAATTCAATGCAGAGTCATGTTAAGGGGTTAAAATATACAAGCAACCCATCTTAAACATACTACATAAGGAAAAATCTGAATTTTGTTATATCTAGTGTAACACATTTAAATTAACATTACTATCAAACACTCAGTAATTTGGCATTGTAAATCTCTTAAAAACAAAATTATCATAAACTTCAAACAAATAAGTCTTTCACAGCTTAAAAACAAACAAACAAAAAAATGGGGCCTCAGGTTAGGATTCAATGTGACTTTTTTCAATTTTGAAAAACTTAGGAGTTTAATAGGAGTTAAGAAGAGGAAGAACAGGGGAGAGATTGCTAAAGGATTTCTTCCTGGGGTGATGCAAATATTCTAAAATGAGATAGTGGTGATGCTTGCAGAACTCTGTGAATACACCAAACAATGACCACTTAACCACTAATGCTAAACATTGCACACTTTAAAGTGGTAAAATGTATGGTAAGTAAACTATATTTCCATAAAGCTGTTATTTTGAGAAAAACAACTTATGATAGGCAGTCTCTTCCTGGGTGCTGGCATTGTATATAAAGATCATATATTACCTAGTTCCTGAAATGTGACCACTTTTCTCTCTAATCAAACTCAGGAGTATATTTTTTCTCTTTGAGTAAAATTAAAACAAAATTTTTAAAAGTAAATGATTCAAAACACAATTTAATTATACCAGAACATGAATTTTATTAATTTGTAATTAATTTTAAAAACTGATTAAGACTGTAACTCTTAAATTTTTACCTAGATGTACTTATTCTGTTTCCTTATCCATAAAATGGGGGCATTTATCATATAATAAAAAAACATGTAAAGCAATTAGAACTTTTCCTAGTGCCTAGAAGGTGCTTTGTAAATATTTATTATTATTAATAAGTAATGCACAGGCCATATTCACTTTTCCAATAGAATATTTTTATAATTTACCAAATAAATTTCTTATTTTCCAGTAAGTATTATTTTTTCCTCAATTTTTTCCACAAGCTGTCCACTCGAGAACACAAGAATTTTAAACACCAATCTTCAGCTCAATTAGTTTATGAAGTAGGTGTGAAGTCACAAAACTTCAAGATATTGTTTATTTTTTTCAGAAGTCACAGGTCTTTTCAGGAATTAGGAGGTTCCCTTCACATATGAAAACAAAGTAACATTGTTAAAAGAATACCATTCAACTGGCATAAACATTGAAACATTCTTCAGTTTTATAATTTAGTGAATTCTAAGCTCCTATTTACCATTTCCACACCTAAAATCTTGATATTAATCCAATTCCTCATGCTCAGTTCAGTAATGGTTATGCATTCTCATTATGAAATTTGGAACTTACCCAGTTGTACCTGTGAGTGGATGGATGCAGCAACCCCAGCCAGACAGAGGGGTGATTACCAAGGTCTCAGTCCCTTTAGAAATTTAAGTTTGGGCCACAACAGGGCCAGATTCATGGGCATTTGACCTGGGCAGTCCCACAGGTCAAATGAAGGGCCCCATACTTAAAAGAACCTCGTGCTTGGTCTATTGCTCTGCTGTCACTGTTTTGAAATTCTTAGTAATTTTTGAACAAGGAGTCCTACATTTCATTTTGCACTGAACACAGAAAATTATATAGCTAATCCTGGGTCATAAAGCCAGGTAAGCTACCAAATCCTGTGGTAATAATTAAGGGTAGGAGGAAATTAGTATAGGTGTTTGAGGAGGGAGAGGATGAGTATTAATGGTACCCTGAACCTACCTGCAGCAATGGTGTCTGTACCTCTTCCCACTAACCTCTCATAAGTTTCTCCTCAGAAACACGGCCAAGAACTATGGAGGAGGGACTTCCCTGGTGGCACAGTGGTTAAGAATCCACCGGCCAATGCAGGGTACACGGGTTTGAGCCCTGGTCCGGAAAGATCCCACATGCCGTGGAGCAACTAAGCCCGTGTGCCACAACTACTGAGCCTGCACTCTAGAGCCTGTGAGCGACAGCTACTGAGCCCGCATGCCTCATCTACTGAAGCCTGCGTGCCTAGAGCCTGTGCTCCACAACAAGAGAAGCCACTGCAATGAGAAGCCCGCCCATCACAATGAAGCCCCCGCTCGCCGCATCTAGTGAAAGCCTGCACACAGCAACAAAGACTGGACACAGCCAAAAATAAAAAAAAAATTAATTAAAAAAAAAAGATTCTGGTTCAAAAGATAAAATGCATATACAAAGCTTAAAAAAAAATGATGGAGGAGCTGTTTTCCAAACCTCATGCACAGAGAAGAGAATCTGTAGGAAGCAAGGGATGGATGGGAGGTGTCTTGCTTACATCTCTATTCAAGGAAGACTTCTGCAGGAAGGATAGCTGGTTGACAGCCTCCAGCTGCCCCAAGATTGGCCAATGTGTTCTTGCCAGACTGCTTCCCCAGTGACTAAGCACTTTGACGTACCAGAATCACTATATTCCTGCCCACCCCTAGATTCCTAGAATCCCTGTAATGGTAGACTTTGCTTAGGGAGTCTGATTACCTAGTCAGTTAGCTAGCATCCTCTCTCTCTCTCTTTCAAATATATATATAATCGCTATTGGGATCATGGGTAAATTTTTGTTTCTTTCATCCTGCTTTGCTTATGTGTATATTATTTTTTTTTCTGCAAATACATGTGCTACTTCAAGGACTTATAATATTGTTGGAAATCATCAAGAATAACACATTTTGTGATCTGTTTGAAAGGAATAAATGATTTCACCCACCTACATTTACTGACTACTCATGAAATGCAAAGCTTCACCTTACTTTACCCTATCATCAGAAAAATGATTCCAGTTTTGGTACAAAAGGATACTTCCAAGTATCCTTTCTGCAAGATTGTAGAAAAGCAATCTCATGTATATTACATGATAGCTTTTACATGAATTACTGCTGCTGCAAATCAGTGGGCAATGTATGTGGACAAATACTCAATGTTTTAATGCTTTTTAAGTATAGGTTGCACTTTTGCATTTCATGGTGCCTTTTAGAATTAACTATATCTTTTTTATTTTTTCTTTAATGTCATGAACTATGTTTTGAAATATTCAAACACATGAGAAAAAGGTTTATTGAAGTAAATATTCTGCAATTAGTATTTCTTATGCCACTTATACCATGATTACATGAAATGTAAAATCACTGCTTTTGAGTATTAGGAAAAAAATAGAAGGAATCATAATTATAGGCAAGTTTTATTAGGAAATGTTTAGGTTAACTCTGAAATTCAAGTATAAATAAGATTTTTTTAAATCTTAGTTTACAGTTATCACAAGTATGTGTGATAAGTTTTGCTAACCAGTAAATTGGGGTGGTCCTTGAATCTTCCTTTGGCAGTTCCTCCCCTTCATTTCAAATCAATCAGAAAGTCTTACAGACTCTATGTCCTAAACCTTTCTTGAAGCCCTCTCCTCCACCCTATTTCTGCTGGCATTGGGCTCATGCTCATTTTTTCTTCATTTGAGTGCTCACATTCTGGCCTCCCTTCTGACTCTCCACATTGTTGCCAGTGTGATTGTTCTGAAATGGAAATATGGTCATTCCTCTGCAATTCACATCTGTCATTGAGTTCCCAGAGCCTAGCTTGAAGTAAAATACTTGTTGGCAATATATTTGAGAACATTTTTGATCTTACTCCTGCTTGCTTCTCAGACTCATCCCTGTCTGCCTACGAAACCTCTCTGCTCTGGCTCTGAACTCCCTGTCATCATTCAAAAGTTCCATGAGTTTTCACAGCACTGCAAGTTGCATCTTCCATTGCCACTGCCTGGAATATATTCCCCTCAGCTCAATCCTGAAAAATATAACTCACTTCTCTTTTTTCACCTATATTTTTTCTTAAGTTCATGATTAACATTGCCATTTTAAAAAACCTCAATGCAAAAAATTTAATTTGCACACCATAAAATAATTTAATATTTCTGTATAAAATGTTCTTTTATTTCCCATTTCAGAATAACTAAACCATAATATCACATGACAGTTTTTCTCAGCTGATTTCACTGATTTTCCCCCAGCAGATAAACAACTTACCTTGAGTTAAACACTTCCTCCTCTGCCCTTTGCTGCATGCCGAATAAAGCTCTAATAAACATCTTCAGGTATTGCATGTGGCAAACATTCTAACATGTCCAGGAAATTCTTAAAGCCAGACTCTCTTTGTTCGTTTCCATTCCCTAAATGTCTTGGATACTTGCTACATGGCAAGTACTCATGTAATATTTGTTTAGAGAATGAAAGATAGCAAATAATTAAGAATAAAACTTGATTTTTTAGTGTTATTTTGAAATTTTTTATCAAAATGACAGAACGTAACTATTCAGTTATACATTTATCCTTGGTCATGTTCTTGCTTAAATCGTGTAACTATTAACATACAGTTCACGCCAACAGCATTTTTATGTTCCTACGTATTAGGTATTTTGTTGTTTGCTTGGGAAACTCAGATAAATACAACACTGACTCTTTATTCAATGTTTTCTTATTATAAGTGAGTGATGAAATAATAGTTGGTACTATTCACTGTACTCTGTGCCACCTACTATTTAATCACCTAATAAGATGCTTCGAGGTGAAATTTAATCATCAGCAGTCTTATTCTGTTATGTGTGTAAAATAATTTAAATGCATTCAAAATATGCATTGTGTTGTGGCAATATAGGTAAATTTATGTATAAAAATCATTGGATATATTGGTTATTCAATTAATATTTTGGATTGACTGAATATATCACTAATATGAATGAGTAATTCATACTACTATAATCCTTTCATTTCAGTTGAGCTCTCTATATTTTCTTCTTTTTTGGAGAGAATGGCACTTCAGTATAATCACAAAAAGAGTGAATAGGTGGGATTGCATAGTCTCAATCAACCTACTTTTTACATGCAAAAAATTTAAAAACACATAATTGTAAATTTCCTATATTTCACAGTAAACCATATCATTATTGTTCAAATCTTAGAGTTACAACAATATAAAATGTTAGTAAAATCAATGTTTTGTTGAAATTATAGTAATTCATGTAAGATTTTTTAGAAACTGACACTAGTGAAAACTCTGAAGTAGTGTAGTTTTTTGGCATTTATTTTTCAAACTTCCAACTGGAAACTCAATCACAAAGGACCATCCACAGAGTCACACACTATATCTACCCTGATTGCATCTCATGATCCTTACTTCCCTGCCTCCACTAAAACACTGAGTTCTTAGTAGTAATTTTTCAGGGTTTTGATCTCTGATCTGTGCCTTATAATTTGATGAAAGTAATTTTTGAAAGATTAATATGTCAGGACATTTTTTGCAAATGTCCTAAACAGGTTCTCTTGTATTACTATGATTATTAGTTTCATAATGTTGCCATAACAAATTGCCACAAATTCAGAGACTTAACACAGGCATTATCTCACAGTGCCTTCACAGTCTGAAGTCTAGCTTCCTTGGGTCTCAGAAGGCTAAAATCAAGGTGTCTACATGGCTGTGTTCCTTTCTTGATGCTTTAAGGCAGAATCCACATCCTGGCTTGTGTGAGTGATTGGTAGGATTCACTTCCTTGTGGTTGTAGGGTTAAGGTCCCTGTTTTCTTGCTGGTATTGCCGGTTGGCTAGACATCAGGGATCTTTCTCAGCTTCTAGAGGCTGCTAGCCCTCCTTGGCTCCTGGCCCCATTCCTCCATCTTCAAACCAACAAGAGTGGGTCAAGTCCCTTTCATGCCTTAAGTCACTCAAGCTTCATCTCTTTGACTGATGATTCTGTCTTCCTCTTTAACTTTTAAGGGCTCATATGATTACATTAGGTCCACTCAGGTAATCCAGGATAATCTTCCTAATATAAAGCAATTGATTAGTAACCTTAATTCCATGTGAAAGACTCTTCTCAGCAGTACCTGTATCAGTGCTTTACTGAACAGCTAGGAAACAAAAAATCTTGGGGAGATATTTTTACAATTCTGTCAACCACTTCATGTAATGATTTTTTTTTCTTCTGGAAAGCATATTGAATAAGTTAACTACATATTGAGCATTTTTTTAGCACTTTATCCTGTGATGATTTTCTTTTTCAAAGAAAGAGTACAAACAAGGGAGAAAAACATAAAAGAACATTCTTCATTCTAAGTCTCTCTCTCTCTCTCATTCTCTCTCATCCTCTCTCATCCTCCTCTTCTCTCTTAGTTGTTTTGTTGCTGTTATAAGTTTTTCTTAAACATGCAGCTTCTGACCAATGCCATTGAAGGCCCAGGTACATTCTGTCTTCCTGCTTTGCCATTCTCAGCATGTGGATTCCATTCTCCCATTCATAGTATGGTTGATAATCTTCTAACAACCTGCCATTATTCCAAGCATAAAGAAGAAGAAAGGGTGGAAAAAACATAAAGTGCCTAAGGGCAAAAGCATAACTGCCTGCCTATGGAGCCTCACCATTCTTCAAAACATTCCCCAAAGCTCAACTCAGTGACTTGTTTCCATCTAATTGTTGGAACCATGCTACATTGCTTTCCTTAGATGGAAGAAGACTAGGAAAACAGTGGGGTTGAATAGATTGGGTTGATGAACACCATTGTATCTGACACACTATCATCAGACAGAAGATAGTATGGTTTATATTTGAATATTTCTTTTCTAACATTGAACAGAGAAAATAAGGAAATTTGTGCTCATCTGACTGAACTGTGCCTTGGTGTCCTGAAATTAATTTTATGTGGATTGAAGAAATCAATAATCACTAAATTTCAGAATGGAATTTCAATTTTCATTTAGTAAATCCTAAACCATATGTAATATTTGTTTAAATTGTTAATCTTTCTCAAAAAAATTGAAGTTTTTAATGTTAGCTTTATGGGATTAAGCCAAAGATATCAAGAGTGTTAGAAATTCCATGCCCTATATATTGTGAAGTGTGGAATGCTATGAATATATGATCTTTTGTCTTATCACAAATTATAATAAGCTTTTAACTTGACTATCTGTTAAGTTCTGTAGCTTTTCTAAAATTAGGATTAAGTTAAATTTGAGCTAATATATTCTAATCCATGTAAAATTTACATATCTGGTTTTGTGACTTTTTGTGACTATCGTTCAAATCAGCATTTCTATAGCAGAGCCTATCTACCAGCAACAACAAAATTTAAGGCATGTTATTTTGTACTTTCAGTGATCTTAGTCCTTGCACTTAAAAAAACTCCATATCAATATATGTTAATGGGAAGACTTTGTAATGTAACAAAAAAATCAACAATGTTTTTTTACTTCACTGTTCTCTTGTCTGGGTGGCATAGTGTAGATGATGGGTAATAAAAAAAAAAAGAGATTCAAAGCAATTATTTTCCAAACTGCTGGCATTGAAAAAATTGTAGTCATTTGGCAACATTTAGGGCTCTGAACCAAATGAACTTACTATTATATAAAATGCAAGAATCAAAATACATAACAGTAATCCCTGAATGTCAAGGGCAAATCACTTAGCTATAATAATTTTAAGTCCTTGAGCATTTACTGTAAAGCATACTGACAATGTGAATATACACCTGGCTATATATCTCCCAACAACACATTGATTTTCAGCTATTTCAATAATGGTATAGATCTCAGCATAGGACTGTTCTATGATAGAAGCAATCATTCTAAGTAAGGTATGTATTTAAGGTTATGTCAAGTTGTGAGAAACTTACTAAGTACTTCTGTTTAAAAAGTTCCCTGTTTAATATGTTAAAACTTTGTTTACAATATTCCAAGGGTGTTTTATTCCAAAGGTCTTTCATCATAAAATATTTTCAGTGTAACATTTACTATTATGTGACAATTCAAGCAGGTAATACATACTTAAGAATTTACAGTTTGTCAGAGTCAGATGTGAAGCTGTCTTTCTTAGAAAGTGACACCTAAGAGAAGACTAATGTTCCAAATAATACAATAGTACTGCTATATACAGAAAAAAACACGTTCTTAAAACAACACAAAACAAAACAAAATTGGTAGGATGCTAGAAGAGCAGATACTTGAAGAAGGATGATTGAGGCTGGCAATGCCATGTGAAACAACACTGCACTGAAGAAACTGGAGGAGTCTGCATGCCCTGAAGGACTCTTTCTTCATGAACCCCATTGGCCTCTCACAGCAAAGGGTCTGAAAAATAAACTAAGAAGTGCCTATGGTGATACAGACTGGAGAGGGGAACACAGTCATGTGGGTGGGACAAGTACATGCATCCTGATGCTTCCTCTTTATTTCCACCACAAGACAAAAGCTTTAATCAGAAAGAACAGTGACACTACTGGCCTTAGGGTATATTAAGGCCAGTTTTAACGAGCTTATATGATAGGTGAAACAATCATTTGAGGGTAGAACCTGATTAATTAAAGGTATATTCATTAAAAATATAACAATGTATATTTTAAATTAGCAGGAAATTACTACAAACTTTATAAGAGATGTATAAGTAATAAGTCAATAGTGGAGGTAAAATGATATACCATATAATGTTTATTTAATGCAAAAGAAGGCAGAGCAAGAGTATATAATAAATGAATACAAAACAGCTAGCAATTTAGTAAAGTTTTTATCCAACAACATCTATAATCACGTTACTTATGAATGGCTTAAATATAACTTTCTTAAGACTGCAATTGTCAGATTGGATCAGACAGCAAGATCCAATTCTACTGTGTCTATTAGAAATGCAGTTAATATATACTGATAAAGATAAGTTAAAAGTAAAAAGATGGAGAAAGATATGCCATGAAAATATCCCCCAAAACCTTGAATAGCTCTGTTAATATCAGAAAAAGCCAGCTTCGGAACAAGGAATACTATCCAGAATAAAATGGGACAGTATATCATCATTAAGGGTCAATTCTCCAATAAGACATCATGACCATAAATATATATATATATATATATATTACTGATAACAGAGCATCAAAATAAATGAGACAAAAATGGACATTAGTAAAACAAGTTGGCAGTTCTAAAATTATAATTGAGACATCAAAAATCCTTTCCCAGTAATTGATAGAACAAATAGGCAGAAAGACAGTAAGAGTATAGAAGACTTGAACACTATCAACCAAAGTCACCCAACAGTAGAATACACATTATTTTCAAAGACATGAATATTCAACAAGATAGACCATATCATAAGCCAATAAAAATATCTCAAACAATTTAAAAGAGTAGAAATCATAGCTACATTTTAATAGCATAATAGAATTTAGCTATAAGTCAAACAGGAATAAATCTAAAAAATTCTCAAATATTTAGATATTAAACATCCCATTTCTAAATAACCCAGGGTTAAAGGGGAAGTCTAAAACCAATGAAAAAATAGTCTGTATGAAATACAGATAAAAGTAGAACACATCAAAATATGAGGGATACAGCTATAGCAGTGCTTTCAGGGTCATTTATAGTATTGAATACTTATATTAGGAAAGAAAAAATGACTCAGATCAATAATTTAATTTTTCATCTTAAGAAATTTTTTTTTGTGTGTGTGGTAGGCGGGCCTCTCACTGTCGTGGCCTCTCCTTTTGCGGAGCACAGGCTCCGGACGTGCAGGCTCAGTGGCCATGGCTCACGGGCCCAGCCGCTCCGTGGCATGTGGGATCTTCCCGGACCAGGGCACGAACCCGTGTCCCCTGCATCGGCAGGCAGACTCTCAACCACTGCGCCACCAGGGAAGCCCCATCTTAAGAAATTTTTAAAGAAAAATAGAGCAAACTAAACCCAAAGCAAGTAGAAAGAAGTAATAAAGAATGGAGAAGAAATTAATGAAATTGAAAAATAAAAAAATCAATGCAAATAAAAGCATATTCTTTGAAAAGTGCAATAAAATTGACAAACTTCTAGTTACAGTGACCAAGAAAAAAGGGAGAAGAGCTTCCTAGAAGAATGAAAAATTTCAATATCAAGAATGGAAAATAAAGGGACATTGTTACTGGCAACATCGGCTCTAAGATGAGTCCCGTAGAGAGCCTGTGACCTCAGTGTTATCACAGAGTTGGATTTCAGAGTGGTGGATTTGGAGCCCTTAGTCAAGTTCATTCCTGGTATTTGGAAGTAAGTGAAGAAAATTCTCACAGTCACAACTGTGAAAACGTCGTTATAAAAATAAAAGGAATATGGGTTGTTCTAGATGACCAGAAAATTCAATATGTGATCTTTTATTAGATCTTGGATCAGAACTAAGAAATAAAAACAACTAGAAAAATATTCAGTGGCATATTTGGGGAAAATTGTTATATTGAACACATGACATAAATATTAAAGAACATTTTGTATATCAGGCTTAAATTTTCTGGATGTGATAACTACATTACAATTAGATAAAATATCTTTTAAAAAATGAAATACAAGCTAAAATATTTGTGTGAAGTATCAGAAACTTAGTTTTAAATAATTGATAAATATGTAATCAAAATGTGTATTGTTGTGAGTGTATGTTTAGGTAGACCGAGGGTGAGAGATAAAAGATATATAGCAAATAATGAAACCTGGAAACTCTAGGTAAGGGATATAGGAATGCAAACTTCTAATTTTTGAAGGTCACATATTTTTATACTAAAATTTGGGTTAAAAATAACAACAGTTTACAGTACATTCTTATGGTTAGCAGTTTATAAAAAGCCAACCCACTTCACACTTCTTATAATTATTTTTTGCTGTCATACTGCTCAAGTGCCTTAGCCATTATAAATCTGAACTCTTCACCTTCCACCTATACCTCATCCAAATGACACATAAAATCTTTAGTGATTGTGCTGTTACATGGTGTTCTTATTGCTTTCAGTTGAGGGTAAAATTGAGTTCCGAAATTCCACCTTGAAGATTAGCATTCTAAGTACAAACTGGTAGCTTAGTCTTTCCAGAAAGCTGAGCCTGAGGCAGAGGAGTTATGTTCATTTCTAGGGAGCAGAAGTGAAAGACAAAGTGGCAAGGAGGAAGGGAGAGATGATACAAGTATAGATTATTGAACTGCCTACCACTAAGTAAGACAAATTGCAGAATACCATGATTACTCTCAAAAATCCATACTAGCTTCATTTGGGGTCCTTCTATTGGAAGGGATAAATAGGACTGAATTTACCAACAAATTACTGAATCCTACTGTTCAAAGTTTATCCCTTGGGACATTAACTCCCACATACTTTCAGGTTGTGCAAAGGAATGTGCCAAAAGAAGTCCTGTAACGGCTCAAACAAAGAAGTCGTCAGGCAGGGAGTAAGAGGGGCACAGTATGGGCGTTTTGCAAAGCACTGTCAGGTTGTGTGTACGTGAAGATTTTTATGGTTCAGCCACAGCTTATGGTCACCCTGGGAACAGAAACAATAGTGAGATGGAGAAGGTCGGAAGGATGGAGTGTGCATGTGTGTGTGTGGTGGTGTGGGTCACGGAGGGAGGGGCTGTGGGTGGTGGAGGCTGGACTTATGGAGTCCTTTGTAACATAGAATAGCAGAAGGGGTGACTTGTCATTTCCAAGATTGGGCTGTAAAAAGACTGGCTTCCATCTTGGCTGCTTTCTCTCATGCTTTCTTGGATTTGATCACCATGTTAGGCCACCTTGTCGAGTAGCCCTGTAGGAGGCTCATGTGTCGAGGGACAGAGACTTGCCAACAACCGCATGAATGGACTTGTAGCTGGATTTATCCCTCCTCACTTCGAGTCTATAGGTGTGACCAGAGCCCCAGGTGGCCTACAGACTATAATTTCAGTATTGATGTTAGACAGAGGCACTTAACTAAGTCACACTCTGAGCCCTGACTCCCAAAAACTGTTAGAAAATACATTTTTATTGTTAGAAACCATTAAATTAGGGGGTAATTTCTTACACAGCAGTAGATAATACACTCTCCTGTCTCATTCCCCTTTGTGGTCTCTGCCTCAGTCACCAGGCCTTAGGCTCTCCACTGTGCCCTGTTTTCCCTCATGCCTGGAGCTTTCAAATAGTGCCACCCATGTAAAATAATATTCCGTAACACTTCTAGTTAACTGCAGCATTTCTCTAAAATCTGAACTGCTAATCACATGCCCCGTGGCATACATTAAAAGCTTTCTGTATTTTCTTGGGCTTCCCTGGTGGCGCAGTGGTTAAGAGTCTGCCTGCCAATACAGGGGACACGGGTTTGAGCCCTGGTTCGGGAAGATCCCACATGCGGAGCAAATAAACCTGTGGACCACAACTACTGAGCCTGCGTTCTAGAGCCCGCAAGCCACAACTACTGAAGCCCGCGTTCCTAGAGCCTGTGCTCCACAAGAGAAGCCACTGCAATGAGAAGTCCTCGCACCGCAACAAATAGTCCCCGCTCGCCACAACTACAGAAAGCGTGCGTGCAACTAGAGAAAACCTGTGTGCAGCAATGAAGACCCAACACAGCCAAAAATAAATAAATAAAATAATAAATTTATTGAAAAAAAAACTTTCTGTATTTTCTTAATGGAACCTATCCAATTTGGAATTATATTTCTGTATGGTTATTTGGCAAATGCCTGAGATTACCAGTAAATTGTAAGTTTAATGAGGCAAGGTTTTGCTTTTTGTTTTTTTCACTCCAACACTCAATGCAGTGCTTGACACAGTTCTTAATTAATATGCATTTTTTCAATTATCATATGATTATATGAGAGGCATAAGTGGTATAAAATTTTAACAATTTACAGATACATTACCTAGAAAATTTTAGTAATGTAACAAAAAATTAAAATAAGCAATGTGTTAAATTGGTGATCTAATCATATACCAAAATTACTTCTCCTAATAAAAATTGATAAGAAACATCATAGAAAGAAAAAAAAAACTCTGTTGCAATAGAACAAAAATTTACATATTTAGAAATAACTCATTCAATACATTTCAGAAATTCAATAGATAAAATAGTGAAGCATTATGGAGAGTCTTCAAAAAAGATATGACTAATGGAAGTAAATACCTTGTTCTTGTATGGGAAGAATCAACATCAGAAAGGTGTCTTTCTATTAGTCATGTGATACATTAACATGGTACATAGTAATTATATAAATATATGTTGTTTTCAACTTGCACTATTAAAATTATGATTTTAAATAGAAGTGTCTAGCAGGGAGGATTATGGGAGAAGTCTCTGCTGTCAGAGAGTGCTGATGCTTGCTACTTACAGGACATAGACAAATAGCTTCTCTTTTGTTAGACTAAATTCTTTATCAGAAGTATGAACTTAATTTGTAGGAACTCAGATTTTTATAAGGATTAGTAGAAACCATTAAAAGAAAGTTCATAGCAGACTGACAACTATAAAGCTATTAATTTGTTTGCTCTTGTAATTATTATTATTACTATTACTCTCATAGTTAGCATTGCTGCAGCATTATCAAATCTGATTAACTATTTCTGTTGAGCTCTTTTATTGAGTGGTAAAATGAGTACATACTCTCTTGGAACAGTGTCTCTCATTAGAATTACCTGGGGATTCTTGTTAGGAATTTAGTTTCTTGTGAATCTCATTAGGATATTTGGAAATGAGGACCAGGAATGCACACTTTAAAAAGAAACCGAGGGCTTCCCTGGTGGCGCAGTGGTTGAGAGCCTGCCTGCCGATGCAGGGGACACGGATTCGTGCCCCGGTCCGGGAAGATCCCACATGTCGTGGAGCGGCTGGGCCCGTGAGCCATGGCTGCTGAGCCTGCACGTCCAGAGCCTGTGCTCCGCAGCGGGAGAGGCCACAACAGTGAGAGGCCCGCGTACCACAAAAAAAGAACAAAAACAAAAACAAAGAAACTGAAGTGATTTTCCACCCACACTCAAGTTATGATTTGTAAAACTCACCGTATTACCTTTTGAATTAAAGTTACATTCTCTGTGGGATTTCTATTCTACACCCAATTTAAATCTAGGATATGTCTATTTCTAATTATTTCAAACCAATTAACTTTCCTTATTTACTAATAAAATTCACATTTACTTTATTAGTGTATTTTTTTCTTGCTTAATTTTTAAAAACAATTTTAATGTGGATGTATTAATCATACCTTTCATTTTAATTAATGATAAACTGGATTCCAGAAAACTGTATGTAATTTTATTAAAATTAATCATAATGAAGTTAAAATAATCACATTTAAGAATGTGCATTTCCTTCTAATAGGGATTAGATTTCAACTGCTGTTTATATGTCCATGTATAACTCATAGAACCATACTCTGTATTAAACTGTGATTGTTATTAACTGTTTTTTCTGTTCCCTCACTGTGATAATATTACCTAAAAAAAAAAGAGAGACTTGGGGTTTCAAAATGGCTGACTAAGGGCATGTTTTAATCTCTTCTTCCTTCAAAAATCCCATTGAGATTATAGAAATCACAAAATATAGTAAATAAACAGTTAAAGACTTGGAGGTCCTGAAAAACCAAGAGAAGTCCTTAGTAAGAATCAATTATTCAGTTATTTCTGAAGGATACAAAGCCAATAAGATCAGATTGCCTTGAGAGGATAAACCTAATCTGAAACTTCCACAACCCAATATAAGCAAAATTAAGACACTTCAAAATAATGTGATTTCAAACGTCCTTAAATGCATCAGGTCAAGAAATATCTGGGAAACTAGAGAAGACTGTCTTGTAGCCAAGTATGAAAGCTGTTAATTCTGTGCCAGTTACCTCTTAACATTTTCTGTATCTAGAGGATTTGTCCCAGAATACCTCTCCAAAGATATCAAGTATGGCAGGTTCCCAGAGTGTTGAAGCTGGAAGGAGAAGCTGAGAGGTGTGCTGAGGAAAACTTCTGGTCATCACCATAGAAAAGGCTATTTCTTCCTGTTCAACAGAAAAACCAGACCAGACTCAAGTTCATAATTACAACCACAGCTAGAAATCACATAAAGTAAAAGTGCATCTGCTGTTTGGAAAAGAAAAATATTTAGTGCTGTGCTGAGTGAATAAAAAGAAGCCACTTAAACAACTACTATTGATCAATGCTAACTACTGTTATAAATTTACACAGAAAAATCCATAATGACCAAATATCTGAGGGGAACATAGAAGAGGAACACTGGCTGGAGCTAATGAAAGAACTATCTATTAAGGAAAGAAATTAATGGAAAAATAAACACAAATAACTTAATAAATATGCTTAGTAATGTTTGAGAAGATAGCATTCCTGCAAAATATGAATATGAAACTTTTCCTTAAGGGAGCTTAGGAATTTAAAATAAATGCATATGCAACCTCAATAACATATATCCTACTAAGGGATAGAGAGAATATAAGAGCAAAAGGTATTTAGATAAATAAATAGTACAACATATCACTGAATTAAAAACAACCCCAAAAACCCTGTTAAGATTGATGGTGCTTTCATCTGAAACATTCAGACAAAATTAATGAACAAACAAAATAATAAATTGCTACAAACTCCTAGAGAAAAGGAATATTTACACTTTAAAACAGTCACATTTTCTTTATTATCTGATGAGTTAATAAAACATGTATTGAGAGATGACCCCATTCTCCAAAACAATATAGCGACGTGTGCAAGTGTGGTCAAAAAAAAGATATTGCAAAAACAACTCTGTAACTAATTATGCAAGTATAAAGAGACAAATATATTGAAGAAATATAAAAATTAAAAAATAAAGTACATACATATTTTTTTCAGAAAAAGAAAATTAATCACATAGATAAGGTCAGTAAAACTGATAATAAATTTATATATAAAAAAACTATATTGTATGTACATATATATGTAAATAGCAAAACACAGCTTATGCTAAATTGTGATAGATAATTTTATGTGTCAACTTGCTTGACTGGGCTGAGGGATGCCCAGATACCTTGTGAAACATTATTTCTGGGTATGTCTGTGAGGGTGTTTCTGGAAGAGATTAGCATCTGAATCAGTAGACTGACTCAAGAAGATGGCCCTCACCAATGGAGGGGAGCATCACGCAATCCACTGAGGGCCTGAATAGAACAAGAAGGCAGAGGAAGGGTGAATTTACTCTCTGTTGGAGCCAGGAGGTCCCTCTTCTGCCCTTAGATATCAATGATTTCTGTTCTCAGGCCTTCAGACTCAGACTGGGACCTACGCCATTGGCTCCCCTCCACTTAGCCTTTGGGTTTGAAGAGGAACTACGTCCGTCACCAGTGTTCTGGGCCTCCAGCAAGCCAACTGCAGATCGCGGAACTTCTCAGCCTCCATAATCACATCACCTTCATAAAAAAATTCTCTCTGCATATCTTTATATCTGCTGCAGGCTCTGTTTTTCTGGAGAAAACTGACTAAAACATAAATACTTTTTGACAACACTGCTTTGGAATGTAATGCAATTTAAGTACTAAATATTTGTATTGCAAAATAATACAAGTTCAATGCAATCACAGAAATAAAACGTTTTCTAGCTCCTTCAAGCAATGAGGTTTTTTTTATATATATAACTTATTACATCTTTCCTCACGAATTTAAAAAGATACTGAAACCCAGCAGGACCCTATGGGGCTCCTGGGCACAAAAGCCTTTCTGTATCCCCTTCTCTGAGTTCCAAAGGCCAGGTTCAAACAGTTGCTAATCAGGAGAGGGGGGGATGCAGAGACAAGGGAGGAGCAGTCTAGAAACAATAGTACAGCCTTGAGGGTAGGGTCCTGGTCCCCCCCCACCCCCACCCCCCCCACAAAGGATATTCATAACAATATCTTTGAGCTCTTCTGCAGAACTAAAACCCTCACCAAATGGAAGATGTTAACTACTTGATGAAGCACTCTTCATTCCAGAGAAGGTAACAGTTTGCCCATCACCACCTGATGCCAGATGATATTTGGATTGAAGGAATGCACAACCCGATCCTTATCAGCAACCCTGCCCCCTTGACTATAAGACTCTTCACAACCCCCTCTCCGTTTTTGGACACACAGTTTTGAGGACATTATACTGCTGTGTCCCCCTTTGCCTGGCAAAGTAATAAAGCTATTCTTTTCTACTTCACCCAAAACTCTGTCTCTGAGATTCAATTCGGTGTCAGGGTACAGAGGCTGGATTCGGCTTCAATACCACGCACCCATACAAAAACATACATACACACAAACACATATGTAGATGTGTTTGCTGTTTACTTCTATAAAGAATGGAAGCAAACTATGCACAGTACTCTGAAACATGCATTTCCCACTTAAACAACAATCAGGATATCATGTGAGGATGGACATACAAGTCACATATAAAAACGGTAATATTTCTGTATTTATATGTACTATCATTTATTCAGCATTTATACCATTTAAGAACGTTCATGTTGTTTGCTGTTTTTGTTTGTATATATAAAAACTTATAAACAAGAAGAGATATTTTAGATGGTAGGACCAACCCTTGGGTTTAGAGGTAGGGAGGGGAGAAGGATCAAGAAATTCCATACAAAATGTATTGCTATGTTATAGGAGAAGTTATGCACAGTGATATTTTTGTTATTTGTTTGTTTTACCAGGGATATATACATAGATGTTTATGCTGCAGTTAAAGTTGTTTTACATTTAGATACGGTCATTTCAGTTACCTGTGATGTCGAAAGCTCAGATTCTCTGTACACCAGTGCCGAATCGAACCTCAGAGACAGAGCTTTGGATGAGATAGAAGAGGATAGCTTTATAACTTTGCCAGGCAAAGGGGGACACAGGGGGCTTCTGCCTCAAAAAACTGTGTGTCCCCACCCAGGAGGATTTGATAAGGAGTTTTATAACAATGCTTCCCAAGGGTGGGGTTGCTGACAAGATTAGGGTGTGTGCAGGGTCTCAGTGGCGGGTCTCCTAATCTAGATGAGCTTCTCTGCTCCCTTTAATCTTGCCTCAAGTGGTTTTTTGGCTCCTCCTCCCTTGATTAGCAACTGTTTGAATCTGTCCTTTGGAACTCAGAGAAGGTCATGGAGGCTGGAGTCTCACCGACAAGAAATACGGGACATAAAAGAGACCTCCATGCCCGGGAGCCTCAAAAGGGCCCTGCTCGGTTTCACATGTACCATTTATAAAGAGAGGATAGACATTTTTAAGTATTAGAGAAAAATAAGAACCATAAATATAAAATACAAACTATTTCTAGAAAAGTTTTTAAATTGGAATACAAGAAAATGCAGAAACAAAGGAAAAAGCAAAAGGATTTCAATGAAAACCAGATATAAGATGAAGTATATTATGGATCATAATAATTGTGAATTGATATAAAGCTTGCATTAAAAGACAAATTTTCCTAGACTACTTAAAATTCTATCACTATATTATTTATAGTAGACAAATCAAAACCAAAATTTAAGACATTTAAAGGTATCTCCATTTATAGACCTGGTACTTAAGAATTTACAATATGTCAGAGTCAGATGTGACGCTGTCTTTCTTAGAAAATGACATCTAAGAGGGAACTAATGTTCCAAATAATGCAATAGTGTTAACGAGTCCAAGCTCGCTCTGCTCGCCGCACGACAGGCCAATAAATCGGGACAGGAAGTGGTGAGGCAAGGAAGAGCGATTTCATTCAGACAGCCGGCAGACCGAGAAGATGTCGGACTAGGGTCCCCAAAAAACCATCTTATCGGGGTCTGGATGCCAGTTTCTTTTATAGAACAGAGAGGGAGAGGAGGTGAAGAAGTAAAGTAAAAAGGCCATTTATCTTGCAAAATAGGAGGAGATGTGTTAATTTCTTCTTATCTGCAGCCATTCACAAGTGGGCAGGGTCAGATCCGCTCCCTGTGAGCTGAACAAAGGCAGTTTAGTTTAACATTCAGGCAGAGGGGCAGTGTTCCTTGAGGCAGGCCATTATGTATGATACAATAATAAAAGCAATGAAAAGCAAAGGTTAAATTCAAAGAAACAGATCTAACCTGGAGTCCAATTTAGCTCTTCACCGTTACAATAGTACTGTTACATACAGATAAAACAAGTTCTTAAAACAACACAAAAGTAAACAAAATTGGTAGACACAGCAGGACGCTGGTAAGAAGAATTTAGTTAGAAGGACAGACACTTGAGGAAGGTTAATTGCAGGCTGGGAATGCCATGTGAAACAACCCTGCACTGAAGAAACTGGGGGAGTCTGCATGCCCTGGAGGACTCTTTCTTCATTAAATCCATTGGTCTCTCACAGTAAAGGTCTGAAAGATCAACTAGAAATGCTTATTAGTGATGCAGACTGGAGAGGGGAACACAGCCATGTGGGTGGGACAAGTATATGCATCCTGATGCTTCCCCTTTATTTCCACCACAAGACAAAAGTCTTAAGCTAAAAAAACAGTGACAATGTTGGCCTTAGGGCATTTTAAGGCCAGTTTTAAAGACCTTATATGACACGTGAAACAACATATCACCTATAGGTAGAAACTGGTTAAGTAAAAGTCTATTAATTAAAGATATAACAATGTATATTTTAAATTCACAGGAAATCATTACAAACAGTATGACATGTGTAAGTAGTAAGTCAATAGAAAACAGTTCTGTTCAAATATAGCAAAGCAAGCAAAAAACTAAGAGGAAAAAATAAAGAAGGAATTATATCATAATAAAACTTGGTTTTAGTTGATATTAAAAAGTATCTATCCATACCCCTCTATATATTAACCTATAATATATGTGTCTACGATATGAATAACATTCAATCTATTCAAACATCTATAATGTTTTACACACATAGAATATGGGCACTAAGAAAAATCTCACTAAATTTGCTTAAATGGCAACTATATGGATTATGAGCTGATGAATATATAATATGATAAAAATAGTTCTCAGAAAGACATTGATGTTTCAAGAATTAGCTAAAAACCAAGAAATAAATTAGCTAAGCCCTCCATCAAGAAGATAACATAAGAATAATTTTTCCAAGTCATAAAAAGTTTCTGTAACAATTCAGCAGATACTTGGCTTAAGACAAGCAAAATGTGTTCCATTTATTCTCTCACAGTTCTGTCAGTATTACTTAATCTGAGTCATAGTGGCGGCAGGGCCATGGTCACCCCAGAGACTCTATAGGAGAAGTTTTTCCTTGACTCTTCCAGTTTCTGGTGGCTGCAGGCATCCCGTCAGATGTGGCCCCATCATTCCAGTGTCTTTAAGTAGCTCTCTGCTCCATCTTCACGTTGCCTTCTCCCCCATCTGTGTAAAATCGGAGTCCCTTTTATAGGGATACACGTGATGGCATTTAGGATAATCCAACATAATTTTCTATCTTAAGATCTCAATTTAATCACATCTGCAAATACCCCTGTTTTTTTGCAATATAAGGTAACATTCACAGGTTCCAGGGATTAGGATGTGAATATTTTGGGGGGAGACATTTTTCAGCTTACTACGATGCAATTAAAATATTAATAGATACACAGAGATATAATACTTTAATTTTAACTGGTATTGAAAATATTTAATATTTACTTTCAAAATATTTTTAATGACCATAGGAAAGGATTAGAAAAATGTTTCCTTCAACTGAGAATGTGTATAGAAACCATCACCATCATTCTTCACTCAGGCACTGTGATAAGACAGATAATGCAAATGAATGAACTCTAAATCTCTGAACAAATAATAAATGTTGCTAAAAATCTACTGATTCTACTAGAGAGTCAAGGATGTCAAAATATCATCAGGATAGTATTGGTCATATTTTAAAGTCTACACGTTACCCTGAATCAGGCCTGAGGAACTAGAATTCACTGGTTATGGAGCAGAATTCCATGAGTAGTGGTCATAAATAAGTAAATAAATAAGTTTTTCAAATATCAAACTAAGATTTCATACTGTTCATTAATCTCACTGAACTAGCACCTGATCCTCAGAGAAATGGTCTCAATCTCATTAAGTTGAGGCAGCTGCCATTCCAAAGAAAATAAACAGAGAGGAAGAATATATTCTATCTATAGGAGTATTTTAAAAGAATGCCCATCAGAAGCTCTGTGGTTTGAACAAATACAAAAATACGTCCATTACATTTAACTGGAATAGGGCAGAGTGAATCAGTTTCCCAGTTCTGAAATGTTAAAGGGCAGACATTTCATTTTATTTCTTCCTGGCTTCTCTACATTAAAAAAATGATTCCATTCTTGACAGACGGCAGCAGAAGGCCTTGTTACAATGCACGGTCATTCTGGTGAATGACTTTGATTACCCCGGGTCCTGGTGCTGTGAAAATCTGGTAAAAAATATAAGAATAGTTTCTTTTTAGTAAAAAAAGGAAAATGCCAGGAAATTCTCTCTTAAAAGAAGAAAAATCCCTTCCTATGGAAGT
Source organism: Delphinapterus leucas (assembly GCF_059928025.1). NCBI lineage: Eukaryota > Metazoa > Chordata > Mammalia > Artiodactyla > Monodontidae > Delphinapterus > Delphinapterus leucas. The sequence continues at coordinate 33,917,942 of NC_143134.1, forward strand.
GAGAGAAAAAGCTGAAGCATCCTTATTTTGCACAAGGTAAATGCTTTAATGAGAAATGGATAATTTTGTTTGTGAAATTTGAAAGATATACTTTCTCTCTCTTGTTTTTTTTTCTTAACTTAAATCAACCTGAAATTTTATATGAGTATATAATTTATCTTTAATTCTTTGAATTGAGTCTGTTTCAGAAACAACAAAAGTTCTTTACGAAAGACTTTTTAATATAATTAAGATTTATAGGACTGAGCTCCATGAGTTTAGGACTGATGTCTTTTGGAAACTTACAGAAATTCCATAGCTTGGAGAAGGACCTGCCCCTAAATCAGTGCTCCGTATATATTGTTGAATGAATTAATGATAATTTATATTTAGTTTGGACTAAATGACCCTTGAGTAAATGAAAATTAATAAAGTAGGTTGTTTTATTGCTAGCTCAAGTCTGTTTCACAGTGAGCCCAGTGAATATTAGATAATATATATTCTGCAACTATAGTGATGCATTTCTAAGTGGTATCCTATTTCTCAATAACGGATGTCCTTGTGGTTAAGTGGCTTTCATTGCTTTAAACAACAAAATCCAGTATGTGAAAATGATCGGTCTTGAATTAGTTCATGGTACACCATTATTAGAAATATTTGGGCTTCCCTGGTGGCGCAGTGGTTAAGAACCTTCCTGCCAATGCAGGGGACACGGGTTCAAGCCCTGGTCCGGGAAGATCCCACATGCCGTGGAGCAACTAAGCCCGTGCGCTACAACTACTGAGCCTGCGCTCTAGAGACTGCGAGCCACAACTACTGAAGCTCATGGGCCTAGAGTCCATGCTCCACAACAAGAGAAGCCACCGCAATGAGAAGCCTGCGCACCACAAGGAAGAGTAGTCCCCACTCCTCACAACTGGAGAAAGCCCGCGCACAGTAACGAAGACCCAATGAAGCCAAAAATAAATAAATAAATAAAATTTAAAAAAAAAAAGAAAGAAACATTCAAAAATATGCTGAAGTTCATAGGCTAAAAACCTAACTTGGAAAATAAAAAGTTAGATTGTTTCAGGAAATATACCGGGACTAACATTTATTTGGTGAAGGGAAATTCTTCTTTCAAAACTGCAATACTGGCAGTACTTTGTGAATCGGCTATTCACTTAAAAGTGAATGCATGTTATATTTTGTTTATTAACAAAATGCACATAAAATATTTCCTCCCACACCTAATCACTTATTAATAAGATTTTATTATGATCATATCTAAAATATTAATTTTATTGATTGCGGTTTTTGAATATGTCTGTTACCCAGTGGAATAATTTTCAAGTTACTGCTAATGTGAAAATGGGCCCAGTCTCACAGTTATCCAAAAATAAGCCCCCAAACCCTTAAAGTATAACACCAGTGACCTTAATTCTTGCATTCAGACTGAAGCATACAAAAGTCTGAAAAACGAGACCCATATTAGAGAGACACATCACACCATTTTAATTTTTTCCAGATAAAAATCTAAAACTTTGTCAAATACACACACATATACAGATGGGGGTGGGGATAAGGTGGTACCAGAGAACCTCTTTAAAGGGATAGATCATGAGATTGAAAACATTTCATTGAAACTTTTCTATAAATAAAGAAGACTCACATTGAACTCGCTGCTGCTTTTACATTTTTACTATATATAATATTGCCAACTTTTTCCATAAAATGAGGCATATGATTATATGTATGTTGAAAATGGTATGTAGTAAATATATAAGATTTTTTGATAGTTGCTGATTTTAAGAATTTCTTTTTCTCTTTCATTTCATGTATACCTATTTCTTACATCTTATAGTTGCAGGTATTTTGACTTTCTCTTGAGATTAACTTAGAAATAAATAACTATATTTCAAATTTTAAAAAAATCCTATAAGATTTTTTAAGATAAAAATCATTAAAAAACATTTGTGTATGAGAGTCTCCTCCACTGAATATCAGAATGTATGAAAAACCCACTCTGGTACAATTATTTGGAAAAACAGAAAGTAACTTCTTAAAAATAAAATAAAGAAAAAAGGCATAAAAGGCAAAAATTTTCAGCCCCAAAGTAACATATTTGTTAACAAAATTATTGCACAAAACAAAAAAGTATAAGGAGAAATAATCACATGTAATAGCACTAGAAATAGTCAGTGTTAAGCTTTTGTTTGCTGTCAAATAGATGCATTAGTAAAGTTCTTAAATTGTGTGATAAATAGTAGGAACTATAGGAATGTTTGTCCTTGCTGTTGTTTTTGTTATTACGTATTTTATCTAAATTATAAGGTTTTTTAGATTTATCTTGTGTTTAAGGCCCAAAGATTTAGAATATATCATATAGTTATATAATTAGAGAGGTCTTACTAATTTGTATGACATTTTTATTATTCACTATTATCCATTTTCAGAAGGTTTGTAAATTATTCAAATAGAAAACTAATTGGACAGTATACTTCTTGAAATATATTCTTGTTAACAAACTAAGTTACAGCAACTTAGTCATATTAATGCAATACCCAATGTTTGTAATATTATGGATGAGCACTATGTGAGAAAAATACATTTTAAAATATTGTAAAACCACTAGTAAATACAGAGGAAAAGTATACCTTTTCTTAAAGTTAAAATTAGAAAACAGAGCAAGGGCAAATGTTTATATAGATACCCACAAATAAAAGTATTTGGAAAATAATTGAATCTGAATTCTAACTATACATTACATAAGGTATTACATATACATATAAAGTATTAAGTTACATTGAATATTCTAAAGTCATTAGTTTGATAACTTAAAAATTACCTATGAAACAACAAAGAAAAAGCTCAAGTTATACATGTGATGGAGAATGATTCAACTCAAAGCTCATAGATAAGTTATTTAAGATCTGGATGAGGATGAAAAAAAGTCAAAGCAGAATGCAACCTTTGCTACAACCGAGGTGATAATTATTATGGGACTTAAGATGGAGAGATGATCATTTATATCAGGGGATTTAGTTGGGCTTTAGGATGAAGGAGGGAATGTCTGAAATGAAATTTGAGAGGACAATATCATCAGGGAGAAATTTCGGTAAACTAGGTTAAACAACTATAGAATGTAGATCAATCAAGGGGGAAACACATACATATGGAAAGCATGTTGCGGAAGTGAAAATAATTGTGTTGAGAACTTTTTTGTTTTTATTGTGGTTTCTAGTTGTTATAAAATGCCCCTAGGAAAGTAAATGTGAAATGAAAATTTTTATCACTGGGTAGGAAAATAGACTAAATATAATCACTAACACACAGTACTTTAATGTAGATAAGGCTGCATTCGAAGTGTTTCTCGTGTATTTATTTATTCTTGACAACAGATATGAATATATTATCTCCATTTTACAGATGAGGAACAAAGACCCAGAGACATTAAATAGCTTGCTCAAGTAAACACAGCCAATAAAAGGCAGATGTATTTATTTTACCCAAATAGTCTGACCTCAAATCTGTGCTCTTAACAATTACACTAAATACAGTTTCTCAAATTTTTAAGAGCAATGTCCTTGAACAAATATAACAACACTTCAAATTCTCATTGTTCTTCCACTTATGAATTCAAGCTATGCCATTTGGTATAAAAATTTATTTTTCCAAGAGTATCAAACTTACTAGAAATCTTATAAATATTCTTAAATATTTATTCTCAGTACCCTCTCTGTTGTGTTCTTAAACCTGAATACGTAACGTGAGTGGAAAAATGACAAACTCCTTTCTTTGAAGAGTAAGGAACATGCAGATAAATAAGATTATATTTAGTTCATCATTCCTTCTCCTATTAAATGGAAAATAATTATTGATAAAGAGCAGAGTGGTTGTTGCAAGAATTCAGTGAAATAAAATAAAACAAAATATATGAATAAGAATAAACAATCTGAACTATATATACTATACATGCCAGGTACTAAAGAATATATGGATTTGATTCAAATCATGCTTTATTCTTTCTATTTTTATCTTGGACTATTTTTGTTCATTTACGTTGAAAATAAATAATTTTCCAATTATTTATTGAAAAAGTACTTGAGTATACTCGGCAGACAAATTCAGAAAACTTGACAAAATCTGTAAACATTGATTTAAATAAAAATATCACCCAAGAGTTCTTTGAAGAGAGTCATAACAAATGTTTGGGTTCTGAGTCAGCCTTTGGTATTTGTTTTCTTTGACCACCCTGAGATCACTGATTTTAACTATCTTCTGAGGTCTGGAGAGTGAATATTTCTCAGCTGCCCAATTTGTTCTGAAAATGTTAGCTCTCAGGAGAAAGCTTCATCTTTCAGACCTCTTTTTCACATTACCCTCTAGCTGCCAATGCCACGGTATATATACTCCTAAGAGATGACCCAAAGTTTCTAAGATGTCTTCTAAGTAGCTAGAAGGGAATATCAGAGATAGTCTCTCTCTCTCTCAATCTCACACACACACACACACACACACACACACACACACACACGCTTCCACAAACACCGAGCTTGTAGTCAGTAAATTGTAGATTGGTGTAGTATTTGCAACACTGCTTATCTGATTTCTTCCTAAAGATTTTAACCTTTACAGAGTATCAATCCTACGCAAAGTTGTGAAATAATCAAACCATGCCTTTAGTGCCTTTGGTCTGACACAGAGTATTGTTCCTTTTTGAAAGGCAGCTTATTCTAACTCTTCTGTTACTCCATGTCCTTCATGTGCTTCTCCTCCTACGAATCCCTCCAGCCTGCCGCATTGACACCTACATAAAGATCTGAAAAGCTCACTCCTGAAAATGTATGTTAATATCTTACCAGCTTCAAAGTAGTTCCTATTTTATGTGTGTTTTGCATTTTCCTATCTTCCATCATCACATGTGCTAGAGCATCATCTTTTGCTCCCTGAACAATCTCAGCATTTTTGACCGTATATGTATGAGTTTATATCTAGACTCCCTATTCTGTTTGTTTATCCTTATGCTAATACTACACTATTTTAATTATAGTAGCTTTATAATAAATCTTGAAATTATGTAGGGTGTGTTCTCTTCCAAAATGGTTTTAGCTATCTTAGATCTTTTGTATTTATATACAAATTTTAGAATCAGTTTGATTATTTCTTTGTAAAAAGACTGCATTAAGTCTATAGAGCAACTTGGAGATAACTTCATAATATTGTTTCTCCATTTATTTTAGTTTTCTCTAGTTTATCTCAGCAATGTTTTATAATTTCTAGTCCTCAGCACTTACATATGTTTTATCAAATGTATCACAAAGTATTCATTTTGTTGATGCTACTCTAAATGGTATTTTTAAAATGTTCAATTTCCAATTTTTCCTTGCTAGTATATAGAAAAACAATTGACTTTTGTATATTAATATTGTACTCTGTTTCCTTGCTAAACAAATTTGCAAGCTCTAGTAGCTTTTTAAATAGATTCCTTAAGATATTCAATGTACACAAACAGGTCAGCTGTGAATGAAGAGAGTTGTATTTCTTTCTATCCAATCTACACAGTCTTTATTTCTTTCCCTTGCCTAATTCCACCAACTAGTATTTCTAGTTTATTTTTGAATAGAATTAGTGAGAGTGGAAAAACCTTCCTGTGCCCAAACATAAGAGTAAATTTTATAATTTCACCATTACATAAAATATTAGCAGTAGCTTATCCAGTTTAGAAAGTTACTAGTTATTCCTAGTGTTTACTGTTTAGGTCTATGATCCATTCTGAACTAATTTTCTGTTTGATTAAGGTAAAAGTTGAGGTTATTTACCTATTGTTTCATATTGATATCTACTTGTTCCAAAAGGATTTGTTCTGAAAGCATCCCTTTCCCCACTGGCATTTTTGTTGAAAATTAACTAACCATGTATAAGTGTATCTATTTCTTGATATTCTGTTACATTAATCTATATTTCTATACTTACACCAATACCATATCAATGTGATAAAGTATGTTTAGAGTAAATCTCGGAATCAGGTAGTACATGTGTTCCAACTTTTTTTTTCTCTTTGAAAGTCATTTGGGCTTTTCCAGGTCCTCTGCATTTTCACAAAATATTTAAAATCACTTGTCAATTGCTACAAAAATAATAAATATTTTTCTGCAGTATTAATTTAGATTGTGTTAAATCTATAGATTGATTTATTAATGATGACATTTGGAAAAGTCCATTTAATAAAAAAATTCTCATGCCTTCTTGTAATCATTATCATACTTCACATAATGTATATAACAAATAAAACATATACAACAAAGCAACCTATAGTCATTGGTATAAAATATTATGATCCATCAAATGACAATGAGGTGTTTCTAGAATTTGGGTCAGATGATGACTCAAGGGTTTGTTTGCTGGCCTTAGAAATTATGTGGATAATTGAGGACATACACACACACACACACACACACACACACACAATTTGGAAATGTAACATAAAATATCGTCTTTTAGAGCAATCTAATAAGGAAAGATACATTCATATCAAATTAAACAAGCTAAAAGATTAGGCCAGCAGAAGAAGTCATCACTTTCTTAGGGGAAAAAAAAAGCATGTATAGATGAAAAGGGATAAGTAAGAGGAATATTGCAATTGTAGTTCTCATTATAATGTGGAAGCTGTAGGCAAGAAATATTTCATAGAGGCAATGAGCTTCCTGGATAACATACTATGAGTTAACTTTGTCATCGCACAATAGTTTAAAAATCCTAATTCAAACTCATAGTCTTTTGATAGTGTTGAAAATTCATTTGGTGGGAGTATGGATAAATTGACTTTCAATTAAGGAAATTACTATAACAATTCCTTTATAAATACTTAAGAGATTTAAGTGTATCCTAGCATTTTTGCTTATTTGGTACTGCTTATAATTTTGCATTTATCCATTATTAATACATGGAACGCATGAGTCAGAAAACACCCATACTCATTAAAGTTAGAGGTAATGTACATAGGCAGGGTTCCAAATTTTATTCTATGGGTAAGTTTGAAACTTTGCTTTTGCCATTTTTCTTTTATTTTGTAATTGTAATTGGACTTACCTCAATAGGAAAATGTTTTAAACTTGACTGCAGTTTCCATATTCTCTTAATTTTTCTTTGTATTTTATCTGATATATTTTTCTCAAAAAACATAGTAATGGTTTAAATGTAAATAATTAAATATACCATTCATTCTTGTTAAATATGTTTAGGAATTAAAAATGACTGTGCCCATTGGCTCCTCTTTTCTGGCCAAGAGTTCAAACTGAGTTGCCCCTACCTACCTTTCTATCCAGAAAAGACTTAACACAACATATCTCATTGATTCCAGGTCTTTTACCCCAAAGTCTATAAGGCTATTTCTTAAAAATTCCCTGACTCACTGGTTAAAATATCTATGAATTTAGTCAACTCTGCTAGAGACAGGACTGTGGGTTGGAACAAGTCTTTAATTCTGAAATTGGGGACTTCCCTGGTTGTCTAGTGGTTGAGACTCCACACTTCTACTACAGGGGGCATGAGTTTGATCCCTGGTTGGGGATGATCCCATATGCTACGCGGTGTGGCAAAAAAATTCTGAAGTTTAAGAGGCTGGGAGCAGAAAGGTATAAGCACCCTTTACATCGTTGCACAATTCCTTTACCTTCCAGAAGTAACTGGCTACTTGATCAAGAGCCTTGAACCTGGTGCGACATAAAGGAGGTTTAGTAGCTCAAACAGGTGGCTTTGGAGCCTCTATCCTTGTCAGAGAACTTGAGGGAAACACGTCTGGAGCTTTAGCATAGATACACAGGTATCCAGTTGCTGACTACGTGTAATGCAGGTATTCTCTTGAAAGAGAGGTCATTTTGGTAATCCTCTGCTAAAGCATTAACAAGAAAGAGTCTCTGATATACATCTATTCTTTAATTTAACATAAAAGAACCTCTTTTATTGCCCCTTTTCATTAGTACTGGTACATAAACTTCAATGTAATATAAGGTTGCCTTTAAGTAGGCATGAATTTTCACAGTTTCATATATTTTTCATTATAACACTGTCTTCTTCACATTCATTCTAACAGTAGTACAGGCCTCTTGAACTTAGATCTGCATGTTGCCGAACATTGTGTAAAAACCTAGTTTATATACAGATGAGAGCAGCAAGACTCTCACACACATGTTTCTTTTCTGGATGTGAAAAATAATTAATTGTCCATTAAGCACTCCCAGTGTCCATTACTCCTGGTATGTGATTGTATTGAACAACTCTGTATATTTCTGCTTATTGTTTTATCAATTCTCACGGGTGGGTGGGGTTGAAATACAATTTATGTGCAGCTATACTTTATCACTTTTTCACCATTATGAGATTAAAAGGTCAATATCATTCTAAAGGTCATAACTGACAGGTTATTTGCAATATTTTTATAGATTTACAAGAAGAAAAATTAATTTGTTGCATCTGTTCACACTAGAAAAACTGTTTTTGGAAAACATAATTGTAAAAGTCTTTCCTGTAGTAAAGACTCACAGTTCTGCTATTTTAGGTATGGCCTATAGTCTCAATAATATTGTGGGGCTTGGAATGTAAGTGTAACTAAAGGCACAAATTCTGTGCCTCAGATAATCATAGGATTATAAAATGCTTAAATAGTTTCTACTTTGCCCTCAATTTTATCTTACCTACCTGTCTGATAAGCATCATGTTTTAGCCTTGGTTTCCTAGAAAGCAGAACATGAGGAAAATCTTACATATTCAATTATTGTTGGAGGAGTGGTAATCAACTGAAAGCAAAAGTGTAGAAAAAGAGGGATAGGAAATAAAATGTCATGTTTTATCAAACAGAACATAGTTTCAAAAAAACAAGTACGATTGCTCAGTTATGGAACATCTCCATGAGATTACACAGCACCACAGAGAGCCGTTCCTTGAAGGAAGAAAGGAAAGACCTTTCTGTTAGTTGCTTTCCACCTCCTGTCTCTTGTAATCAAAATCTTTGTGAGGCATTAATTCACCTAAACTGGGCCACTAGGAAGGCAGGAATTTTCAGTTGGACATGAGTTCAGCTCAGGTGGACTGGATGCTGGAGCTGCTGTAGCTCATGCCTTGGAGGGCACACAGGTGGTCATGTCTAATATCCATCCCTGGTCATTTGGCACCCTGGGACAACTTACGGTGTTCAGAGATGAGAGGCAGTCACTGGAGCCAGAATTTTAAATCATTGCCTTCAATCTGGAAGTGAGGGAAATGAATGAGACCCAAGTAACTATGAGTGGTGTATTGACTCGGTCTGTAACAGTTTACCCTTCATGCCAATTAAATAGCATACACTCTTATGATATACAAATCTGTTATTAGTAAAAGAGGCCCTGAATTCTATCTCAAGAAAGAAGGAGCAACTACAATCCCTCAGAGTAGAGGTCAATGTCAATATCCTTCAATATAGTCCTTGATGTTACAGGTGATCCTAGAATCAAAGTTGATATTTATCTTATACTTCCTTTACCATTCATTCTAGATTTCACTCACTTTTGGACAACATTTTTATTCTCACTCATTTGTCTGATGGAGTGATGAGAATTTCATCTCTTGAGGCATAAGACTGTTGATAAGAATTTTCCTACTTCTACCACTCAGTTTTCAAACCCTTAACTTTCACCAGACCCTGTTAAGTCTCTTGCTCTGTAGTTCACTAGGACCTAGACCATTTTGATGTTCCAGAAAACAACATGCTGATTCACTATATTAGTGATATACTCATTAGACCAGGGAAGCAGTAAGTAGCATGTAGTCTTATCTACTAAGACACAGGCAAACCAGAGGGTGAGAGATAAAGTTACAAAGATTCATCCATCTGCAGTTATTTGTGACATTTATGTGAGTCTAGTGCTCTGTGACATTAGAGGAAATTCTCCTAATTTATAATACTTGTTATACTTTGAACTTCCAGCCTATAAAAAATGAGGTGTGGTTTTTAGTGGACCACTTGAATTTTAGAGGGCTTGTGGTTACTGTTCTGGTGTTTTTATGTGGTATTTTAGAAGATTACTTGATTTGAGTGAAGCATAGAGAGGGTGCTACATGATATTGCAGCCTACCACTTAGGTATATAATCCAGCAGATCTGATGGTAATAAATATATCTGAGGTAGGTAAGGATGCTAGGCAGAGTTTTAAGGGATTCTCTACAACCAGAAGTTGTATAGATAGAGGTGGAAAAGACAAAGGCCTGGTTGAAAGTTTGGCATGGGCTAGCGCTACTATGGAAAATTAACTACTGTCTCATTGCAGTGCCCCCTCTCTCCCTGGGATGACCAGGGTTTTGGTGATGGGAAATACTCCTAATAGGCAAAGATACAAGCAATACACTTAGTTATCCAATATGTATGTCTGATGTGTGGAAATACTCTAAATTCTGTGCTGTGGTAGAGAACTCTGCCATGAGGTCAATGGCCTGAAAAGAATAATGCAAGAAGCTTAGGGCTAAGGAGTTCTAGGGAAAATACATATGGATTATTTAGAACACTTTAGTAAGAGCTGGGTTGGAGACTACAGAAAGAGTAAATCATGATTATTCTCCCTACCATGGGAAAGAGGAAGCCATGGAGATGGATGGCTATTCTTACTGATTCAAGCAGCCAGCATTATAGTAGAGAAAGATAGAATCTTCCATTCTAAGCAATTCTGAATATTAAATTTGCTCTGGATATAGATTTGGGCTCTCCTGTTTTCAATTCACATTTTTTTCCAAGAACTAAGTAAACTATACCACCTATACACTGAAGACCCCCAAATTCAGTATTTGGGATCATTGGAAAGGCGGCTGTATTTTCATAGAAGATAGTGATGGAGCAGACAAGGATGTAGGAGGATGATGAAAAAAATGTACAAACTTGGAGGCCAGTCAAGAAATGTGAGTATTTTAAAAAGGAAAAAGAGTTCAACTGTATTGAATGTTGTTGCTAGATCAAATAAAATTAGATATCAGATCTTAGCAAAGCAAAGTCATTTGAGTGTTAGGTGCAAAGCACACATAGAGGTTGGTTAAAAAGTGAGTAGGTATGTAGGTGAAGGCATCCTGAATCCACTAAGAATCTTTACAAACAATTTTCCATTTTCTAGCAATTTTTTTTTTACATTTTACACATTGACATCAAGCATAGTTTTGCCATATCTTAAATGATGACTGCTAATCTACTTCTTTTTTGTTTTACTAAAACCATTTACCCTTTTATCTCCTTCACTCCTTACTTCACTAACTTTTGATCTAAAAAAATAAAAGTGAATATATCATGAGGCTTGACCTATTGCCATTTTCCTACTCTATTAATCTCTACTTTCTTATCCTGTCACTATAGATCCACTGACTAACCAAAAAAAAAAAAAAATGCAAGTAACTAATTAAGATAGTGTGTCTATCATTTTACCTCTTATTATTTCTTTGTATCTTCATAGTAATCCTATAGGATTATCAATTTTTTTTACTCTCATTTTACAGATGAATAACCTGACACTCAAAGTCACAAAATATGGAAGTGGTAGAAGTGGGTTTCAAACCCATTCATTCTGATTCAATACTTGTTTTTTGATCACAGCTGTCAATTAAACCCTTACCAATCATTTGAACTACCCTTCTGTTCAAATTCCTCATACCTTAAAGCTTCCCATGAATTAGCTATTGAAAGATGTCATTAATATAGAGTAACCTCTATGTCACTTCTATCCTCTTTCTCAGCTCTTGACCTTGCCTTGTACTTCACTAGAATTATTAGGGTCAGAAGACACAAGATAGGTATTTTCTTTGTCAATCACATAGTATTTTTTATTCAGAAACTCAACTACATGCTTCCTTTTCCTCAGTTCCAAAGGCTGGGTGCTCATTTCTTTTGCAAGGTTATATCAACTGTCTCTGCATTGGATTCTATCTTCTTCCATCTGTTTCAGTACTGAAATATTGCCCTATATTTAGGACTTTCTCTCTTCTACATTTTTAGTTCTCTTATCAGTTGCTCTTTTCTCTGTATGTATAAAAATACTTAAGTGTTTCCCATAGTGGTTAAAAAATAAATCAAAAACAACAACAAAAATATTCTCAAACATGTGTACTCCTGTAACGATTTATTGAAATAAAGAAATATCTAAAGCTGCCTAGTAAATGTAGTCATAATAATGCCAAGATATACCCAAAGTGAAATTATTAGACCTTTTGAATAAAGAAAGAGTCTTAGCATACTCAAGACAAAATAATAATAATTTATTGAACTACTATGTGTGTGTACCCAGTTTATTCCTTATCATTCCATTGTGTGACTGTAGCAAAATCTGTGTATTCATTCTATTACTGATGGACATTAAGGTTATTTCCATTTTTTGGCTACATTATATGTAGTGTTGATACCAATAGTTTTGTTCAAAATTTTAGGTAAATATGTATAGTAATTTCTATAAATAGGTTACTTATCTAACAGTGGAATTGTTGGGTAATATGGAATAATATTGTTCAGTTTTAGTACAATACTGACAGTTTTCCAAAATAGTTGGGTCAATGAACACTAGATGTTCAGTTGTTCCATAAAACTGCCAACACTTGATACTGTTTTTCTTTTCATTTTACCTATTCTGTTGAGTGTGAAAGATTTCTTAAATTCAGAAACCACTAAGCATAGAGGAAAAAAAAATACAAGTTTACCTACATAAAATAAAGACGTTCTACTTATCAAGAGACACCTTTAAGAGTCTAAAAAGGCAAGCTTCAGCATGGGAAAATATATTTTCAATCATATATTTGTAAGATACACATAAATATTACTAAGAAATTGAATAAATTTGAATTTATTCAAATAAATTTCTATGAATAAATCATAGAAAAAATGAACAAAACACTTGAACAGGCCTTCTACAAACAAAGATATCCAAATAACCAATACATATATGAAAAGGTGCTTAACTTCCCTAGATGTTGGGGAAAAGGCAAAATAACACTTTATACCAATCAGAATGGCTAATCTGGAATATATTTTCTTTTGTTTCTATTAAGTTTCTGGAGTGATACCAATTAGTCATATCTTTAATTTTTGAGTTTGTATTTCCTTGACTCTATGAGTAATGTAAATTTAAAACCCAAATCCTACAAGATAGCAGAATTACCATATATGATTTTTCACGAGAGCTTGCCTTGCATTCTCCATCTAGCATTCAGGTCATTTTGGAAGATTTCTGTCATGTAAACAAATGCACTTTTTATTTCCTGCTGATTTTTCCATAAAAGTATAACCCTTTCAAAGTCCCAGTTTCATCCAAAATATCGATTCCAGCTGACCATCTTGTGTCAGTACAAAATATTTTCTCCTATTCCCTCTAAGGCTATTCAACCTTGGGATCTGGGATAAATATACCATCATAGGCCTTCAGGGAACCCTTGGTTTCAGGGGCAGTTTACTTGTCTGACTTTCCACTTATTTTCACTGTCAGCCTCCTACCTCCTGGTTTGGAACTAAAAATGTTAGCAGTTGGATTTGAGTCTGAGCTGAATGTGTCTGCATATCATCCAGACTGAAAACGTGTCTAAAGATCAAATTGCTGCATGAGAATATGTAGAATGAGGAGAGACTATAAGCTAGAAAAAAAAATCTACTGGAATGTTCACATTTAAGAGGCAAATGGAGAAAAAGTAACAAAGGTGAAAAAGAAAGAATAGAAGAAGTTAAAAGTAGGAAGTTTTCTCAAGATGTTTGTTAATGAAGAAAAGGAGAGAAATAGTATGATAATTCATGTGAGGTTTGCTAATAAGCAGGATTTTGGTTAATTTGATGAGACAAACATGAACAACTGCTGATGAGAAGGATTCTTTTTGAAGGAGAAATATGGAGGAATTTCTGAAATATGGAGGAATAAATATTCCAAGATTGAGTCATTGTAAAATGTCTCTCTTTAAGGAATGATGTTGGATCTATATGATTGATATCTGACTGATATTTTACAACATTTCCATGTATGGAACAGTATGGATCATTGACCAAATAAGTTGTTCCAACTTTAAACAGAAATTTTTCTTAGTCCTACCAGTTCATAGAGATCATATTACTCATCTCTACTCCACTGAAGAAAGCCATTGCCAATATTTGCATATCTAAAGGATTATTTGACCATATGCCTCTCTTATAACTCTAAGCTTGCTCTCCTCCAAAAAAGTGGCAAGATTATTTCTCCAATTAATTAATTGATAAATTTGTCAACTTCTCTCTTTTTCTTCTCCTTTTGTTCTCTTCAATTCCCAAAACTGTGCCATCTGCTATGCACAAAAAATTTTGCTAATATTAGCTATCTACTACTGGTGGCTACTTATGCATAGCTACTCTCCAAAAATTTCATGCCTAAGCCATGCCAATGATACATTTATATATTTTTAAAATTTGTTTTGCAAGTGTATTCAATACGTCCTTATTGTTAAATAAAGTGGACATTTTTCAACCCTCATTTTCTTTGGACTCTGAAATTTTTTCATATCTATTGCATAACATTTTCATAGTTATATATGTACTTCCAGTGCTGCCCATATTACTCAGTTTTGTGTTCTGGATTCTCCTCCCCTAACTGTATTCCAATGCTGAGGTTGCTCATTTAATCTCGAGACATCCCTTCTTCTTAAGAGAGTCATACATTCCCAGATGTTTAAATGGTGATGATAGTGATGGCAAAAATAGCTAACATTTGTGAATATGTATAAAACTCTAGACGTATGACAAGTGTCTTGCATATAATATCTCATTGAATTTCCACAATAATCCTCTAAGATCAATGTCAAGAGGTGCCACTGCAATCCCACTTTTGCAGGTGAAGAAACTGAGATATAATCCTTTGATTAGGAAAATTGTTTGTAAATGGTCAAGCTTTTAAACCCAATTTATCCAGTACCTCTGCTTGTCTATAAGCCCATTGTACTCACATACTTTCTTTATAGCCCAGAAATCTTATTTTTTCTACTTGGTAATATCTTGCAGACAATTGGACAGCTCCACTCAAATTTTACTTGTCCCAAACTTAACTTGTGATATTATTCCATCAAAATCTCTCCTATTCCTGAATCTCTTTCTTAGTAAATGGATTGACATTCCATTAATACAGTTATCACGCAAGACACCTTTGCCCACCTGTCACAAAGCACCAAAAATTCTTTATTCTCCCTCCTACATTATTTATTTTCTCCATTTCTACTGTCACCTCTTTCCAGCTGCCACTATCTTTCTGTTAACTGCTGAAATGACCCTTAACCTGTTGATCCGAATTCCTTTTTTTTTTTCTTGCTTTCCAATCCAGTATTCAGACTGCAAAGGAAACAGTTTACAGAAACACGAACTCATCCTACTGTGATCACATGTAAGGTATTTCCACAGTTTCTCTTTTCTACTTAATAAAACTGCAAACTAAGAACATGATCCCTTCCTACTCTTTTAAGCTCATTCCATAGCAGTCTCTTCCTCTCTTTATATTCATGTTGAACTTTCTTTTTCAGGAGGCCTGGGCTCTAGAAAGTTTTTCATCTGTTAAGAAAGTCTTTGCTTGCTTCCAAATGCACCTTACCCTGTGTTGTGTTATACCTCCATGTGGTATATTTTCTTGGCATATTTTGACTTTGCTTAGAAGAGAGTAGGAAATTTGCCACGTGTTCAAGACACAACTTGTTTCAGCCCAATCCTAGAAAATGTGTAATTTCCATGTGTATGTAAAGTAGGGAGGAAATACATGGCTAGCCTAAGGTAAATTGGACAAAACAATTACAAAGTAAACTGGCAGAAAGAGGGCCGGACACTGATCTCCCCAGTTCTTTGTAGGGGGAGTGTATTTTTCTCTTGACCATATGTTTTCATAGATGTTAATGATGTGCTTTCCCTTGTTCTTCTTCTCTTCATCCTTCACCTCCTCTGTCTTCTCTTTCTTCTCCATTTCTTCTTATTTTCCATTTGAACTAATTTCTTTAAAAAATTCACGACATTTCTCTTCAATATATGTAGAGGAAATCTGAAATTCATTGAGAAAGAATTTAGGGACATTGAAATAGCTCCCACCACTCACATTGGAGGTCTAAATACAAAGAACTTATCTGATATCAATGGATTTTTAATGTTTTGTATGAAAATTAAAAACTTGATTCTCTCCATGCCCTTTTCCCTTTATCTGTCTTCAATTTCTACAGAAGAGTGAATCTATGAAGATTTCTCTTTAGTCTCTGATATTAGTTTCATTTCACTCACATTTATGTTTGGCTACGCTCATCACTTTACAAATTATTGTTATTAATTAAATTTTATTTCATGTAAAATAACATACAATGATTTTTTTTTCTTTTACTTTAACTTTCCCACCTCCTCTTGACGTACACTGTAAGATACTCTCTCATTCTACCCATTATGCCAACAATATATTCTTCCAAAGTCTTCATGGAAAAATGTATCATTAAAACACTTTATTACCATTATGCAAAAAAGCCTTATGCAACAAGCCACTATACATAGTCTTCATACTGAATTAAGCTGCATTTTGACAGGAAAAAATAAAAGAAAAAGAATTTCCTTAAGATAGCGAGAGATGTCATTCCCTTCAGACCTGTTCTACAGTTTTCAGTGGGGAAGGATTTTATTCTCCAGCATGGACTTTGACATTCTTTCTACACCAGCTTTTCAGTTGAGATGATAGTACTAGATGTTTGGGGAAGTAAGTTTACTGATGGGAAATACATTTATATGCAAACCTATTTCTCCCCCCATCCCCCCCTCATTACATTAAAGAAAATCTCACTAAAAGGGGCTTTTTGGCAAAGAGTAAGGAAAATTCTGGTTTTTGATCATCAAACTTGATATATTGATCAATATTTGAAAAGACAGCTTAAATGATTCAAAATTTGCATATGTTTATACAGGATACGTACCCTTACCTCACCTTTGGCACTCAAAGTGACAGTTAAGGAGATTAGCAAAGAATAAGTGCTTGGAATGCAGTTAAATGCAGCATAAATGGATCCTTTTCTATAACAGTTTTAATGACTCCATTTGTCCTACAGAAAAATAGGGATAATATTTATCATTCATAAAACTTTTTACTATGTTACCCCATTAATCTCCTATTGTTTTGTATAACCCTGAGAGAGAAAAGCTCTAGACAAAATACAGAGGCTGTGATGCTGGCACTCAATTTTAGAGACAGAAACTGATATACCCAAAGGCTTGAGCTATTGCAATTTAAAGCTGTTACAGGAGTTGCAATCTTTCACAACAAGCTGAAACTAAATAACTTTTGCCTCACTAAGTTACTTAAAAATATAATATATTAGTATATAAGGACACACCAAAGCAATCAATATTTTATGAAATTGCTGGACTAGTATGGATTTTGAACGGTATTAGTGTTAAATGCATTAACTTTAATGAGGAACTTAGAAATAGTCTCTTAATAACCTTATTGGGATATGACTACTTTTAAATGGCTTTTACTTTGTCCTTGGAATTCATATGATGCATGTGACAGTGGCTTGTTTAGTGTTAACAGAGGATTAGATGAAGGAAATTAATTAAAGCTTCCTAGCAACGTTTTCCCCTTGAGCTATTCAGTATGCTAAAGTGGTGTGACAGGGTACCATCCTTTCTCTAAATCTAGTCATTAAATAACTCAATTGGGTTTAAACACACATCCTTTTTTAAAAAAATTAGACCATAATTTTTCTCCCTGTCTTTCTAACCTGACCCCTTCGAGCCGCTGCCACCTCTGTGATTTGTAATTACCTTTTAGCTTCTAATAATAGGACGGCCACAAAGTGTGTCCATGTGTTTCAGAGTCCACCAATTCACTTCTTGAGACCTGTCTTCAGTTGAGATGACAAATTTAAATAGATTAGAGGCATTTTTGTAACTAATCCCCTGGACAAATAAGTATCTAGAATGATTTCCTATATTAGATGAAATACAAGTCTATAAATCTTTTTAAACACTGCTCATGCTGCACTTGAATACTTGTAATAATAATCATTTTTCAATTTTATGTTTTAGAAATAAGTAGATCTATTTTGGCTTTAAATTCTCACAAATTGTGATTTTCTCTGTTTTTAAGACATTGTTATAAATGTATTAATTCTTAGCTATTAAAAACAATTACTTATAATACAAAATAAAAATAATATTTACCAGTATTTATTGTTTGTGGATTTTTTGATGATAGCCATTTTGACTGGTGTGAGGTAATATCTCATTGTATCGATAGTTTTGATCTGCATTTCTCTAATAATTAGCAATGTTGAATATCTTTTCATGTGCCTCTTGGCCATCTGTATATCTTCTTTGGAGAAATATCTATTTAGATCTTTTGCCCATTTTCTGTTTGGGTTGTTTGTTTTGATGATATTAAACCACATGGGCTGTTTATAAATTTTGCAGACTAATCCCTTGTTGGTCACATCATTTGCAAATATTTTCTCCCATTCTGTGGGTTGTCTTTTCATTTAGTTTATGGTTTCCTTTGCTGTGCAAAAACTTTTGAATTTAATTAGGTCCCATTTCTTTATTTTTGTTTTTATTTCCATTACTCTGGGAGACGGATCGAAAAAGATATTGCTGCAATTTATGTCAGAGAGTGTTCTGTCTATGTTTTCCTTTAAGAGTTTTATAGTTTATGGTCTCACATTTAGGTCTTTAATCTATTTTGACCTTATTTTTGTGTATGGCATTAAAGAATGTTCTAACTTCATTTTTTTACATGTAGCTGTCCAGTTTTCCTAGCACCATTTATTGAAGACACTGTCTTTCCCCCATTGTATAGTCTTGCCTCCTTTGTCATAGATTAATTGGCCATAGGTGTGTGGGTTTATTTCTGGGCTTTCTATCCTATTCCATTGCCCTATATTTCTATTTTTGTGCCAGTACCATACTGTTTTGATGACTATAGATTTGTAGTATAATCTGAAGTCAGGGAGCCTGATTCCTCCAGCACCGTTTTTCTTTCTCTAGATTGCTTTGGCTATTCAGGGTCTTTTGTGTCTCCATACAAATTTTTAAATCCACAAACAATAAATGTTGGAGAGGGTGTGGAGAGAAGGGAAGCCTCCTACAGTTTTGGTGGGAATGTGAATTGGTACAGCCACTATGGAAAACAGTATGACGTTTCCTTAAAAAACTAAAAATAGGGGCTTCCCTGGTGGCGCAGTGGTTGAGAGTCCGCCTGCCAATGCAGGGGACACGGGTTCGTGCCCCGGTCCGGGAAGATCCCACATGCCACGGAGCAGCCGGGCCCGTGAGCCATGGCCGCTGAGCCTGCGCGTCCGGAACCTGTGCTCCGCAATGGGAGAGGCCACAACAGTGAGAGGCCTGCGTACCGCAAAAAAAAAAAAAAAACTAAAAATAGAGCTACCATATGATCCTGCAATCTCACTCCTGGGCATATATCCAGAGAAGAACATGGTCTGAAAGGATACATGCACCCTAATGTTCATTGCAGCACTGTTTGCAATAGCCAAGACATGGAAACAACCTAAATGTCCATTGACAGAGGAATGGATAAAGAGGAAGTTGTACGTATGTACAATGGAATATTACTCAGCCATTAAAAAGAATGAAATCATGCCATTTGCAACAACATGGATGGACCTAGAGATTGTCATACTGAGTGAAGTAAGTCAGACAGAGAAAGAGAAATATTGTATGATATAACATATGCAAAATCTAAAAGCAAATGAGACAAATGAACGTATTTACAAAACAGAAACAGACTCACAGACGTAGAGAACAAACATGGTTACCAGGGGGAAGGGTGGGGGGAAGGAATGGTTAGGGAGTGTGGGATTGACATGGACACACTGCTGTATTTAAAATGGATAACCAACAAGGACCTACTGTATAGCACAGGGAAATCTGCTCAATATTATGTAACAACCTAAAAGGGAAAAGAATTTGAAAAAGAATAGATACATGTATATGTATAACTGAACCACTTTGCTGTACACCTGAAACTAACACAACATTGTTAATCAACTATACTCCAGGGAATTCCCTCACGGTCCAGTGGTTAGGGCTCTGCACTTTCACTGATAAGGGCCTGGGTTTGATCCCTTGTCAGGGAACTAAAATCCCACAAGCCGCATGGTGTGGCAAAAAAACAAAACAAAACAAAAAAACTATACTCCAATATAAAATGAAAAGTTAAAAAAATAAAATTCACAGAGGAAAACTTTATCTTCTTGGAAAAAAAGAGAACATTTGACTATAACAATGACATTGAAAAGTAAATTAGAATATATCTTTTGAGTTGTATTAAATTTGATGTTTTCAGGTAAACAAGTACAAAATCCAGAGTTCCTTATTTTCTAATCTCCGTCAAATAAAAAGCTCAAGCTTTAAAATGTTATGATACCTCCTCTTTTGATGTCAGGGATGAAGATAAAAAGCTATCCCTCTAAAATTAGGGTTAGACTGTGCAGTCTTTCTTCTTTTTCTCATCAAGATATTATTCTTCTACACACGATTTCGATGAGGAAAACCAACCTGGATAAAGGAACATGACTTCTGTTTAAAATAATTATTTAGGAAATTAGAAATAGATGGTCAATAGCATGGTTGAATTAATAACACTCTGTTCAAAATAGAAATAAAACGTGTTCACACAGATAAATATAACTGTATTTTAAAATATCAATATTATAATTAAACATGTACTCTGTGTGCACACAGGCATATGTGCACTTTCATACACACACACACACACACACACAAGGACTGTTTATCCAAATTGTTAACATACTTTGCTGATTGCATTGTGGTAATTGCTCTGTGAGAAAGCCAGTGTTATTATTCCTCATTAAATTGGACTATATCATCTGAAAGTAAAAATGATAAAGCTGATCACATTGACAAATTTTACCTAATTTAAAACACTGATACACCAATATAAAAAGCCACTGTTTATATGGTTAGCACATTTGTTAATCCATTATTTTAATCATTATAGGATTGACAGTTTCATTCTTCTGCAAGCCAGACACATTCGATTTTTGAATCAACGCTTCTAATAACTCAGATGTTAAGATTAAACATTTAAAATAAGTTACAATGCAAATTTGACCAAGTGAAATGCATTTGGTGTGTTTCAGGATCATAACAATTAAGAGATGATAGCTATTGTTCTAAAAATTCTATGAAGGTAATATTTAATGAGATTCAGAAATATTATAACACATTCACGTAAAATTTTACTCCATCATTAGTGAGAAGCACAGTAATTCAACTGTCTTAAAGCATGTACATAATATTTTATTGCAGAAAGGATCAGAAACATTTAAATTCTCACTGTGCATAGTAATGAAAGTTGTATTTTACCTAACTAAAAATGTGAACTGCAAAATTGCAAGATTTCCTGTAGGAAAATATGATACCAGTTTCTCTGTGGAGTTTTTGATACATTGGTAAAGAGCATAATTACAATTGCAGACAATTTTTTTGCTTGGACATTAAAAATAAAATAGTTTACCTAAATAGCAAATAATAGGAGTTTTGTCTTAATTAAATCACCTAGAAGTTCTGTCTTTGTAGTGTCTTTTTTTTTTTTTTTTGTGGTACGCGGGCCTCTTACTGTTGTGGCCTCTGTGTGTGGCCTCTCCCATTGCGGGTCACAGGCTCCGGACGCGCAGGCTCAGCGGCCATGGCTCACGGGCCTAGCCACCCCGCGGCATGTGGGATCTTCGCGGACCGGGGCACGAGCTTGTGTCCCCTGCATTGGCAGGCAGACTCTCAGCCACTGCGCCACCAGGGAAGCCCTCCTTGTAGTGTCTTTTAAATAGAATGAATCTCAAAATAATTCCAATGAATAAAGATAATCTCTTATGACATTCAAGTGCACCATTTATAGCAAAATTCAGGTAATACGTTGGCAGCTGGTAGGAAGCTCCAAACACAGAAGTATTTCCACAGGGTTTGTTTAGATTTAGGTGGATTTCCAACAGTCACTGTGATTTTAATTCATCAGTCCTCTACAGTGGGATTTCTGAATATATAATCTGTACAGCACTTTCATCAGAGTCAGCAGGAGTGCTTATTTCAAATGTGAATTCCTAGGTCCCATCAGAGACCAAATGAATCAAAATCTATGTGGCAGAGCATGCATTTGCATTTTAATGATTTGTCCAAGTGATCCTCATGCACATTAAGTTTGAGAACGCATGTGCATCCTTAAATCCAAGTAAAGAATATATGAAATATATATCAAGTAGTTCACAGAGTTGTTAGGTGAGCAAATGCTGTAAAATAAAACAAATAGTTTATATAATCTGACAATTATAACCTATTACACAAACTTTAAGTACAAATGAGGAAGATTAAAAGGCTCAGAGTGTGCCAAGGTCACAGACCTCTTAGCCTTGGTGATTTTCAAGCTTGCCTGAAGAGTCCCCAGGAGGACTACAGGTACACTATAGATAACAATGTCGCAGTACAATCTACTGAATGAGAATCTCTTGGGGCAGAGGTCTGATAATCATTACTTTTAGCTATCTAGTCTGGTGACATTTATCATTAAGGAAGTTTGGAATATACTTCCTTGAGCATTCCCAGGCTGACACTACAAAACACTCATAATAATCTGAATTGCTAGTGTGGAATTATAGCCTTAGTTAGCCCAATCACTTTAATTTATGTCTCTAATATCTATTAACACCCTATATGCCATTACTTTTTACTTCAAAGGATTGGCTTAATACCGACATCTTATTACTGTTTTTACCTAGGATTGTTTTTAATGAATAATCATTAATGTACTCAATATTTGTACAATCTAATCTGTGAGCTGTCTGATATAATTTTCCTACATGAATTGTCAAAAGTTTCATTGCATATACAAATGCATTAATAGCATTTGTATTGACAATAGTTAGGGGAAATTGTCATATCTTATAATTTGACGAGGTGTGATCAGTAGTGATTTTTTCTCTAAATATTCACTTCCATATATTTTTCTATATATTTTCTATAAATTCAATATCTTGAACTATGTGTATATATTATAGCATGAGACAAACAAGCTTAGAAATGATTACTCTTATCAACACTCACATAAGTATATTGATTCAAGGCTTATAATTTAAAAAACGTTGTAATGAATACAAGTGTAAACAGAAAAACTAAAATTAGTCATCTCTCAGTTAAGAAAACATTTATACAACTGTTTAAAAATAACTGTAAAATTCAGTTGTATATATTCATTACTATACATGTAAAACCAAAAACTCAGTTCCTTAAAAGATTCTCCTTCAAGAATAATCTGTAGTTTAGAGTGGCTTAAATGTCCAGCTTCCTTGCCTGTTCTTTGCCAGTGTTTTCTGTGCTGGGAAGCAGAGAATGCAAAGGGCAGCACTGTATTCTGGTCCTGCAAGAGGAACAGAACGGTAAGGTTTGGGAGATACAAGCCGCACTAATTATGTCACAGAGACTAGAACAGCAGTGATTTTCCCCCCATTATTATTATTTTATATCAGTAGAATCTATTTAATATATTCAATAATTCTATTATTTCTAAGACCTTCCACAAAAGGGCATTACAATTCTTTTAGCTTATTGCAAACATATATATTTTTTAAAGTGGATTCACTTTATTTTTCGGCTGCACTGTAGGATTTGTCAGAAGACAAACAGTAAGTTGTGAGCTCCATTTTGCCCAACTACTTTTTCTTCACACCCTGGAGAATCTGGTGTCTGGAACTGTAGAGACATCATCATGTTACCACCCCTTCTCCTCTCAGGTTGAATCCGCTGTGACAGAACACTCATGTCCTTAAGAGGCAAGCCCTAGCAAATAGCCTCTCACAAATCCACTGAACATCACAATGTCCTGTTTGATAAATTCTGTTGCTGCTTCAATTATATTGCTGATTTCAGGTGCTGCTTTATTTGCTCATTTCTGAATCAGGTCTTCCTGCTTTCTTTATATCTTTTATCAACTCTATCCCAGTTGATTTGTACATAGTTACTTTGACTGGTAAATCTGAAGAAGATGGCCAGCAACCTACTGTTGCTGTAAGTTTTCCAACTTTCTGGAGCAAAAATCCTGCACAATGGCCAGTGCAATCTGGATGGCTACTGAGTATTGTTCTACCGGAAGTGCCAAACTATGGCCAAACATAGATTCTACCAGCGGTGTCTTCATGTATACTGAGTTAGGTCCAATATGAATCATCATCACTTTCATATTCAGGTGAGAGAGATCCCATCTAGACGGGCCTGGCCTTGGAATCCAGAACCAAGTGAAGAGGACTCAGCTGTCAAGGGGGGGCAAAGAGGGCCTGGGGTTGGAAGAAAGGGCCATAGGCGCAGAAGTAAGCACTTCATGAAAACTAAGCAAATGGTATTTCTAGGTAAATCAGTCTTTCTGTGCTGGACTAATTAAAAGAACTTCACAGTTCTCTATCCCCAAGCTTTCTCACCTTCAGGAATTGAGGGCTTTTACTGCTTCCCGCATTATTTTTTTAATTAAGTAATGAATAGTATTTTATTATTATTATTTTTTTTTGGCTGCATGGCATGGCATACATGATCTTTTCTCCCTGACCAGGGATTGAACCTGTGCTCCCTGAAGTAGAAGCATGGAATCTTCACCACTGGACCCCCAAGTAAGTCCCTGAAGAGTATTTTATAGATAAGAAAACTTTAGCCTCAGCAGGATAAATTTGAGGACAGTTCCAATAGCTAGGTCCCCAGAGATGCACTTGAAGTGGTCCTTACAGTTTTTGCAAACTAGAATACCTGATAGTGTTTATCAGTGCAACAGGTCAGGTGCAGTGTAAAAGTATGGGTACTGAAAAAGTAATATTGACCCTAACTATGCATTCACACACAGGCATTTACAGGTTTTTACCCAGTCTTTGAATTAAAAGATAGATTCTCTGAGTCTGATCAATGTCAGCCTCTTGAGATGCACTAAAATGAAATTCAGAAAAAGTTGAATAACTTAAACTACTCTGGAGTTACAGACAACTGAAGTAGAAAGCCTCTTAAGCAATGTGAGAGAAGAAAAAAAGGGGCAAAAATCTACCTACTAGCTTGGGTTGTAGAACTCATGTTTTTAGGAGTTGGGAGGATAGAAACTTTGGAGCAGGTGTTTCATGTGACAGATCATTAGATCTGTTATCTAGGTCTGTATTAGATCTGTATAGTATCTATTGAGATACTACAGATGAGAAAAGATGTTAAGTGTATTTGCTTTGTATCATCAATGGAGATTTTTTGCTGCCTCTGAAAGCTTGCTGTCAAGATTTAATTTAATATTTAATTAATTACCTCTCTGCCGATCTGTGATTTCCCTTAATGCCATTTCCTTTTCTAGAGAGATCACAGATTACTGTAAATTATTTCTGTTCAGTGAGGATGGGCATAACGGTAGTAATAATGAGAACAAGAATAGTGACTGGCCATTTATACATAAAATGAATTCTGTTAGAAACACCTATAAATATTGTACCAGCGTTATTAATTGGCTTAATAAGATCAATTGGCATAATAAGGTCTAAGTTGTTTATTATAAATAAAATGAATAAAAATTCACTAGTCAGCAATAGATATTAGTATTTTTCTTTTTTAAAAATCTCTTCTTTGCTAGCCCTAAATGCTTTATTTCTTAGGGGTCTAATATTGACTTCACTAGTCTTAGTGGAGTTACCAGCTTGTGGCTGAATCACGCTCACTCTAGTATTCAGACATGGTTTGACACATCTAAATTAGGGTGAGGAAGATTATTCCAGAATATCGAGGCTCTCTTTTGGCAGGAATTGGGGGATGGGGACTTATTCTGAATAAAGAGGAAGTGAAGACTGGAAAGGTTGCTTGGTCTACAGAGAGAAAAGATTAGCCTGAAAATAGAAACTGTCATTCCCAATATTCTCAAGCTCAGACTGCATGAACATATGAATACTTGGCACTAAGTAAATGGTTATAAAAAAACACATCTAATTCCCAGTCTGTAATCTACCAGTGACATTAAAAAATAAGATACCACCACTGGTGATGATGTAAGTGTTGTTTTCGAGAAGGGCTGCTAGTACAGCTTATGATAGCATCTTAATAAACAAAATATTAGTTTTGAGTTGTAATGAGGTTTAAAACTTAGATTGAGAATCAAGCTTCTCTGCATATATGTATGTATAAGGAAAATCTATTTTTCCTTAAAACACCTGCATTGTATCACTTTAGAGGTAAAGGATGGTTTTCTCCCTTCTTAAATCTCCTCTTGATAAATATATTTTCATTGGAAGATGTTTTAAGTAGTCCCTCATCTAAGTGGAAAGATTACAGGTACCATAACAGGGAATCTTCAAGAATAGAGGGAAAATATTTTAGTCAGAATCAGTTCTTACATGAAATGATATCAAGTCACTAGTTAATTTCTAGAAAGAATAAATGCCATGGGCATAGAAAAATAGGAACTGATGAATAAGAAAGGCAATCTTCATCAAGGTTTGTTTCGTGGAATATGTATAGCTAGAGCCTGTATGACACTCTTCGTTTTATTTTAATTGCTAATACAATTTTTCTATATTTTAAAAATTGATATTGTTCATATTAAGAACATTTATTTGAAATGTCTTACATAGCATTCTAACACATCCTGAAATAGTGTAGTTTTTCTTTAGCTGCTGTACTACCTCTCTACCCTCCCTCAATAAAACACACAAAACACCTTATGACAACCTTAATACTTTAAAATTTAAAAAAAACTGTACAATTACAGCTCAAATAATTATTTAACCAATAAAAATAACATTATTTTATGAGACTCATTTTAGGGAGTATTAGTTATTATCTTGTAATTCTACATTTTTTCTCATTCTTCCCTTCCATTTTATTTCCACTCCTCTTTTAGCATACCTTCATACGTCTGTCATCATTTTGCTCACGAGAAAAAAAGGTGGCATTTTTAAATATCAAGTAATATGTGTTATAGCTTTGCTAAACATTTCACCACCAGTTTGTTGCAAGAGATTTATAAATCAGATTTTCATTAAAAAGGAGAAAGAATCAACACCATATGTTGTGCTAAATCCTATGCAGCTGCTGCTACAGCAGCTTAATAATGTGTGAACTAGAGGGCATTCAGTACCCTGTGTGATATACAGGACTGTAACTTCTTTCAAATGTTGTGATTTTCTTTTTAATATTAAGATTAAAATCTAAGAAAACATGGTAAAATGGAATAACTTAGAAGTGTTAACATTTATTTTATAGAAAAGAGAGTTCTCTTTAAATCAGTAGCTAAATGGGTATCTATAACTGAAATTAAAATACCCACGTACTCTTGAAATTGAAATAGAAAAGCAGGCTCAAACAAGAATGTTGTATATTAATGCAGCTCCTCTTGTAATCTGAACTTCATTGCAATGTACTTTTGCTCAAATATCAATCTAGTTGGCATTTTTATTACAATTCTGCAAATGGAAAGAGAGCAAATGAACCATTTACTGCCTTTATTTTCTAAGTATAATCATGTTTCTGTTTTCCATTCAATGATAGTCAACTCTTTTCCACTCCAACATAAAACATTCTTGAGTGTTAATGATCAGTTATGGTAAGAGGTTGATATTGTACCCCATGCTCATTTATATTACAATGTACAGAATGTCAGAATCAGTTATTTATAAACTTTAGTTGAGAGGTCAGGAAATAATACCCTAATGTAAAACTGTGCATATTTTAAATAATATTTATGGGCCAACCACATATGAGATATAAACACTACCCTACATATACATCTTAAATTTATTAGATTTGAAGTAACAACACTGAAGGAGGAAAATCATTTTTAAAAGCACCATAAAGCAAGACAGTAATTTTCTTCTTAAGTGTGCTTTTTTTAGATTTGTTTTTTATTGACGTAATGTCAGTTTATGACATTATATAAGTTCCATGTGTACAACATGATATTATCTACTTCTGCATACTTTTCAACGTGTTCACCACCAAAAATGTAGTTTCTGTCCATCACCATACAGCTGATCCCATTAAATGTGCATCTGCACATGGAAATTACATGCTTCTCTTTCACTGAAAAGAAACACCTCATGATAATGATGATTAATTTTCCTATGTTAATATAAATTTGCATTATTTCTGCATGTATCATGATAGAACAGAATGAGTTCATGAATTAGCGTGAAAAAATGTTTCCTTGCTATAGAAATAAGACAGGTGGCTATTTTCCATCTAGTATAAGGACATTATAAGAGCAATCTATAGACCAATACTCTTAATGAATATAGACAAAGAATGTTCAAAAAATACTCGGAAAAAATGAATCCAACAATATATAAAAATAAGTATATACGGCTAAATGGGCTTCATCCAGAGAATGCATTGGCAGTTTTATACATAAAAACTATCGATATAATATACTCTATTAATAGATTAAATGACACACAGCACATGATCATCTCTGATACTGATATAGTAGGATATTCACAGTATATTCACTATTTAATACCTACTAGGATGATTAAAGTCAAAAGGACAGATCATAAAACTAGCTGGCCAGGATGTTGAGAAATTGGTGGTAGGAATGTAAAATGATATAGACTCCATGGGAAATAGTTCAGCTGTTTCTCAAAATGTTAAAAATAGAGTTACCATATAATCCAGAAATTCTCCTCCTCGGTATTTTCATATGTATATACCTACGAATAATAAAAACATATGTCTACCATAACTTCTCTTCACTTTTTCACAGCAGCATGGTTTATTAATAGACAAAAAGTAGAAATAATCTAAATGTCCATCAACTGATAAATGAGCAAATAAAATGTGTTATATCCATACAATGAAATATTATTCATTGTAAGAATTAAGTAATGATACATGCTACAATATAGAATATATATGCATGCTACAATATAAAAAAAAATTTTATTCCAGATATAAAAAGACATCCACAAATACGACATATTGTATGAGTCCATTTATACAGCATAATTAAATTAGTAATTCACAAGAAGGGGCATATTAAAATATTCAAGTGTACAGAAACTAAACAATTCACTTACAAATAACACTTGGGACAAAAAAATACTCAGGAAAATAGAAAATATTTTAATGAGTAAATATGGAAACACAGTAGAGCAAAATTTGTTCAATACAGCTAAAACAGTCTTGAGAAATGTGTCTTTAAGTATTTATATTAGGAAAAAAAGAATTATGAATACAATGACTTAAATTATTCCCTTAAGATGCTGGAAAGAGAAAATCAAATTAAACCCGAAGAAAGTAGAAGAGAGAAAATTAGAAAGGTAAGAGTTGAAATTAATAAAATAAGATAATTGTACCTATAATAATTAATAATAATAATTAGATTAAAAATTTAAAGAGAAAATGCAATAAAATAAAAATCTATGAACTCAAAATAAATTTCATTAATTGATTTCTATGATAGACTATTGATGGAATTCTCATCTTCATTTGTGTTCTTCCATCTCTGATGTTTCACCTTATTTTAAAAGCTTACATAATTAGGTCAGCCACACAAGAATAATCTCCCTTTTGCATAACACACAGTTAGCTTATTAGTAAACTAATCACAGAAGTGATATCCCATTATATTCCAGACTACACCCACACTCAAGAGAAGGAGATTATATAAGTCATTTACACTACAGTGCAGGGATCTTAGGGGAATATCTTAGAATCTTCTCTATCACATGATTAGAATATACAGACATGAGGGAATTCCCTGGTGGTCCAGTGGTTAGGACTCTGGGCTTCCACTGCAGGGGGCCTGGGTTCAATCCCTGGTCAGGGAACTAAAATCCTGACAGCCGCATGGCACAGCCGAAAAAAACCAAAAACAACAACAACAAAAAACAGGTATGAATTACCATGATTAATTGTGTACTTATTTTGTGTGCTATTTCCATAGTTTACATTAATCATTAAAAAAAATATTTTTAAGTATTCTTGAAGCATTAAAAATGAGCTACTGGGCTTCCCTGGTGGTGCAGTGGTTGAGAGTCTGCCTGCCAATGCAGGGGATGCGGGTTCGTGCCCCGGTCCGGGAAGATCCCACATGCCGCGGAGCGGCTGGGCCCGTGAGCCATGGCCACCGAGCCTGCGCGTCCGGAGCCTGTGCTCCGCAACGGGAGAGGCCCCAGCAGTGAGAGGCCCATGTACTGGGAAAAAAAAAAAATTGAGCTACTGTTTTAGGGGGTACACTAATTTTGTTAAACATTTTAGTCTAGAAGCCTCCTTCATCTTTGCTTCTAGTAGCAACTCCCAAAGGAAATCACTATCCTGATTTCTGACAATATAGATTATTTCTCTCAGTCAATTTTGAAAATCAGTTCTGGAATTAGTCTTTCCAGTTTTTATCTTTACATCTTTCCTTCTTTTCCATTGCTTCAAAATTGACATCTCATCCTCCTCCCACAAACAATAACAACAACAACAAAATATATATATTTCCTTAGAGAAACTGAATGATTCTTAGAATTAGGAGGGGAGCAATGTTATTTACCAGCAGAGTGTTACAACGATATGCCCCAGTGCCATTCCTTACCCCAGCATGCATTTCATTAAGAGTTTGCTATGTCAAATAAGTACAAAAATATTGAGAGTGCAGATAGCATGTGGAAGGTCATCGTTGTCGCTTGTTTATTTTTCTGCACTTGTTGCCTTTTCTACTGATATAGAGAAACTGACAGAAAAATCTAGTCTCTAACACCATTTACATGTTTGCAAATTTGATGATAAGCTTAATTTTATAATAAATATTATTTTTTCTTGAGTTTCCATCTACATGCCACTCAACAGCATTTGGCCTTTACTTCATATTTTCAGAGGAGTCATTATTACTAAATTTTGTGGTTTTTAATATGTTCCTTTGACATCCATAAATCTAGCTTCAATAATAAACATTAGAAAGAGGCAGATGGAAAAAACAAGAGAATAAATTTAAAAAATTGAAAAAGAGCAAAAAGTTGCAAAATAGGGAAAATAAGAAAGAAGAAAGGTCTATACTGCCTGAAAAAAATCAGTTGTATTTGAGTGTTATTAATGTCATAGTAGATATTTTATGTATTAATTTAATTCATGACTAAAATTAATAACTTTTTATCTTCTCAAATATCCTGGTGTTCCACTGGGCTTATCAAAACCCGGTATTTATTTTACTATTCCTAAATCCAGGCATTAAAAATTACAAGTTAATTCTGTTAAAAATGTGTCCTTATATCTTGTTAATTGTTATTTAGGAGGCTTTACAACATGAAATTTTATGTTAATACTAAAATAGATTTCTACTATGTGAAGATACCCAAATTTAGTGCAGTGCACAAAGTTTTATATTTCCTGTTATGCTCTGTCAATATATACAGTTTATGATTTTTAATTTATTTTTCATGATATTTATGATTTTTTATTCATTTAAAACATTTTTCCTTTTCAATTGGATTAGTTTTACAGCTATTCACTAGTCCCTTCTCAATCTTTCTCCCTTTCATTCATTCTTTCTTTCCTTCCTCTTTTTAATTTTCTGACTATGTCATTATTGCAATTTTTCATTTTGATCTTGCAGTCTATTTGGCCATACAAACTCTAGAGCTTCTCATAGGAGTGAATGAAACCTCTATTTCAACTACATCAAGGTTCAAACTCTCATTGTTTCCTTTCCTTTATGGCAATTGTGACTAAGAGCACTGTCTGATACATCTCATGCAAATAAATGTCTCCGATTTGTTTCCAGAGGACCTCAATCCAGCATAGTTTTTAATACATCAACTCCTTTCTTCCTATCTAACCTTCCTATCTAGCACAGCTCATTGCTGTTCCTGACAACCAAACTTGCACTCTCTGCTTCACGCTTCACCAGTTCTCACTGACAATCATTACGAAATTGAAAATGGTACAAGGACATCATGTCTTTGCAGAAAGAATGCACATACCTCCAGCAGATGTTCCACTTGGAGCAGAGAGAAGGCAGGAGAGTCACTGTGAAACCATCCTCCCTAGTTCATTTTCTACAAATGAACATGTAAGAGGCTTCCAACTGTTAAATGCTTAAATCTAGCGGTACGAAGCCAAAATGGTGCAAGAAGTAATGCCTGCATCCCACCCACGTCTTTAAAAAACACTAAAAAGCTGGAATGGATAATAAGTTCACAAATTTAAATGATAAAAAACTTAAAGAGGTTTACTTTAAATCACGCTTGTGTCATTTGGAAGCAGAGTGAAAATCTATGATGACATATTTGAACTCAGAGAATTTGTACAGAATCTGCTTTCATATTTCCTCTTCTGAATTACATTTTACATTAGGTCCCCATAGAAATCCTGAAATTTATAGTTTTATTACAGTTGGTTTTTATGACCCTTACTATTATATCTAACTGATTTATAAATAAGGAAACATTTTTAAACAAGTGCTATTGTGTTAAAATAATGTCAATGTATTTAATTAAAATTTAAATGAAAGAAAACATCCACCCTCTAGAAAATCCTTCTAGAATTTTCCCTTAAATTCCAGGTCACCATGCATCACACAGTGGATGAGGTAGTAAAAAGAGAATATCAATAATTGAAATATTTAAGCATAAGCAATTCAGAATTTGCAAGAAAATTCTTAGGCAACCTTTAGAGTAAAATATATGGTTTGAATTAGTTGAGCATATTAGAAACGGTTGCCCATGTAAGGCATAAAATGAGGAAAGGAACAGTTGCCGATATGAATAAAGTGTGTGTGTGTGTGTGTGTGTGTGTGTGTGTGTGTGTGTGTGTAGAAGGAGATACAAGGGGAGAAGTAGTATTGATAAAGATGACTTAACTAAAGGTGTTGGTTTGCTTAGTTATAAGAAATAAGCATGACTCTGAAAAGAACTCATTCTGCTAGTTACGGAAAAGTCTTAGATGCCTAAGGGATTTAGTTTGATGACAGAGGTACTACAAAATAAAGGCATTTTGTGAAACAAATTAAAGCAGGAACATAAGCCCAGAGTAGAGCAATGGAAGGTACTGGATGTAAGTGGACACTGAAGTAGAAATTGAAGCCTTCAAGTCTGGGCAGAGGGCAGACTGGGCATGATCTACAGATGCAAAAGAAAAGTCTAGGGTAAGAAGAGGCACAAGAGCAATAGAAAGATAGCTTTTTGTTTATGACTATTAAATTTGTGTGGTTGGGAGAAAATAAAAGTGGAGATACCTTGAAGGTAGCTTTGAATAGATAATTAGAGAAACAAAAAATTAGAGCACTGGTTGTTAATATGAGGTTTGTGGCCTCATATGATAGCGTGATATGAAACGTGATAGCTAAAGCATAAAAGTAGATGAGCAATTTGGGAGAAGTATTCATTGAGGAGGATGGAGCTGTGAGCTTAGACTATTCTTTGGACAATAAACTCAGAAAAAAATGTCATATACACTACTCAACAGAAACTTGCTTACTAGTGAAAAATCTGTGCCATAGCAAACCTCCCCAAGTCTGCACTAAAGAAAATAAATGGTTTAAACACTTTTACTACTTGCCTGCCGTATGTTATTAATTGCACTGACTGAGTGAGTGACTACTTGTGCAACTGCTATAAAGTGAACTAAATTTCAGGAATAAAAAATATATGGCATTCATTGAGTCAAAAGTAAAGTTGACTGTTAAATGAAATATGTTGAAAAGCATTCATTTTAAAATGCACTTTAACTTCTGGGGTTGAAAGTATTTTTCATATTTACAGCAAAATTCATTCAACTATATTTATCTTACAAGAGAATAAAACCAGAGGGATATAATTCAAAACTTGCAGAGGCTGGAAACTTTCTATTTGATAAATTTCTAGAATTTATTGATTAAAGATATCTGTCATAGATGTGATAATATTTTTATTCTATTTTTGTTCTTATTTAACACATAGTTTTCACACCCTTTTAAGTGAAAAATTTAGAGGATTTACTAATTATTATAAAAACGTTATAAAAAGTATTTAATGACCTCCAACTATTAAAACTATAATCATGGCTAATTCAGGTTATGAAATAAATCTATTAACAGACTTAGCTTCGCAGGATAAATCATATACAAGATAAATAAAGAAAATAAGAACACATTTAACCAATTTCTCATTTCTGATAGAAATACACCAGTAACTTATCTTAATATTAATGAAAAAATGAGTATTTTTGTATCATTGTAGAAAGACTTTGAAAACACTTTCATAAGTGCACATGGAAATTCACTCTGACGCTACTTCAAATAGGCAAATAGGAAAATGGTGAAGAATCATTTACATAATGGACAAATGTAAATTCATTCTAGTTGTAGAGAGAAGCTCCCTGCTGTCTTGATTATATTATGCTTTCCTGCCACTACATGAGCTCACACAAAACTGAAAAAAAAATTAACATTGTGCAGTTATAAGTCTGAAGCAAAGGAACACCAGTGCAACTTTTCATTGGTTTCTTCACCCTTAAAATCTCAGCTCATAAATTATCCTTGCTACAGATATTTGACACACAAAATCATTTTCTCGGAAGATATGGGATGGCATATATGAGAATCCAGCTTTAACTGCTAACTTTAAAGAATTGAAGGTAAAGGAAATTACATTTTATTGTGGTTGCTCATGATTGTTTGTTCAATGAGTTGTCACAGAATCCAATTTCCACATTACCCATTTTCTGTGTAACAAATTGATTCTTTTGTTTCATTTATGGGGAAGTGATATTTCTACAGTCTTCTTAAACTTATTACAAAATGTATTTCATAAATCACCAGTCTTATGGAGGATGAAACATCTGTTTACATAATAGTACTTGCTCAGTTTTAATCAGTTATAAGTACGTGACTTGGCAACCAGTTGACGGTATGAGAAATATATTTCTAGTGATATTTATTTCATGACACAATTGTGTCGCACATAAATAAAATGAAAAATAATCTTAAAAGGTAGGAAATAAATACAAAATAAACACAAATATAGCATTCATAACCCAAAGAAGCTCAGTGTTCTAGAATTACTCTATCAATTAATATAAATCAAAGGC
This sequence comes from Delphinapterus leucas, assembly GCF_059928025.1. Taxonomy (NCBI): domain Eukaryota; kingdom Metazoa; phylum Chordata; class Mammalia; order Artiodactyla; family Monodontidae; genus Delphinapterus; species Delphinapterus leucas. The sequence continues at coordinate 33,952,938 of NC_143134.1, forward strand.
TAAACTCCCTCTCCCCTCATTTCTGTAAATGGAGAGTATACTAGTGTAGGGGTGATTAGCTAAGTCTACCAACTCTGACTCTCTGCGACTTTCATTTGTAAGAAGTTTGATCTTTGGCAAGTTTCTTAAATTTTTGGTGACTCAAATTCTTCACTGAAAACAGAGGGAACAATAGTTTTACCTCATATATTATAGTGATATTTAAGTGATAATCCAGGTAAAGCACTTCAACAATACCTGAGTCAGATAGTGTGCATTAATGTTGGCAGTCATTATCATTGTTTATATTATTACAACTACCACTACTGTTGTTGGTTTTATTATTATAAATATACTTTAAAAATTTCCAAGGGAGTTCTATTCCAGCTCAATCTGAAATCACCAAAATTGAGGCTTATTTTTTGCAACTGCTGACATCCTACCACTAATGTGTCCTTTGCATCACTCTCCAAATTGTCAGTAACAACTTTGATTGTATGTAGTAAACAAGATTATGGGCATTAAGGAGGTGTTGGGTTGCACCCCACTGGCCTTCAAGGCCTGTAGTTGCCCAGCTTCAAGACAAAGAAAGAGCCCGGAGTCAGTGACAGAGACATCAATGGTTTCATGGATAGCGGGATCTTATACTTCTGAAGCAACACCCCACCATGTGCAGCAGATGGTGGGCAGCACATGGTGCCAGTCTTTGCTCCTGGGGGGAAGAGGAGATTGCCAGTTATAGGGGGAATTGAAGTCAGGTTAGCTCATTGGTTACCAGGGAAACTAGCAGCGGGCATGCCCCTCACCTCCTCTTTGATAAGAACAATCTCTAGCTGGGGCCTGGGGACAGTATGTAGGAAGGTCAGTCATGTGAGTAGGGTGTAGCTAGACCCCAGGCACTGGTCTAGCTGGGGATGTACAGAGAGCAAGAGAACAGCAACTTCCAGTGACCTGACCACACAGGAGAGAACTCATAACCAAACACAAAACAGCAAATGACTTAACTGTGGAATCTTTGGCATCCTTATCTTTCTCAGTTTATCCATAGAACCCGATCATCCCCTTGTAGTTCATCACAGCCTTTTGCGTTCAAATCTTTTTTTTTTTCTTATTCCAAGTTACCACACATTCTAGGCTTATCATAAACTAATGAAAATATAAAAATCCCTTTAGAAGAAAGCTAATTTAATATTTATTATTTCCATTCAGACTTGCAGGAGATAAAGTGGAGTGCGAGAAGATGGTCACGTCCCAGGTCTCAGGCAAGTCCCTGGGACGGTTGCCAAGTGTGGATTCTTGGCTTCGCACAGGAAAGAGTTCAAGAGAGAGCTATAGTAAAGTGAAAGGAGGTTTATTCAGGGAGATACATACTCCACAGACAGAGTGTGCGCCATCTCTGAAGGTAAGAGGCCCCAGGGTACAGGGTTGTCAGTTTTTATAGGGGTGAGTAATTTCATAGGCTAATGAGTGGGAGGATTATTCCAACTATTTGGGGGAAGGGATGGGGATTTCCAGGAATTGGGCCACCGCCCACTTTTTGGTCTTTTATAGTTAGCCTCGTAACTGTCATGGTGCTGGTGGGTGTGTCATTTAGCATGCTAATGTATTACAATGAGCATATAATGAAGCCCAAGGTCCACTGGGAGTCAAATCTTCTGCCATCTTGGAGCAGGTTGGTTCTAAACATTTTTTGTCATGTCCTATGGCTATATCATTCTTTTAAAGGTTGTGCCCTGCCCCCTTCCCTCCTTATTCAAGACCATTTGTCGTTTATTGATTTACTTAAACAAAACAAATAAACGAATTTTTTTTTTTCTGCACAGGGTCTGGTGCTGTCAGGCAGCAGGCTTTGTTGGGAAAGAACACAGCTCAGGAGCAGGGTATCTGGGAGGCAGAGCCTGCCTTGATTACAGCGGCTCCCAATTCTATTTTTTTTTTTTTTCCTGTACGCAGTCGTCTCACTGTTGTGGCCTCTCCTGTTGTGGAGCACAGGCTCCAGATGCGCAGGCTCAGCGGCCATGGCTCACGGGCCCAGCCGCTCCGCGGCATGTGGGATCTTCCCGGACCAGGGCACGAGCCCGCATCCCCTGCATCGGCAGGCAGACTCTCAACCACTGCGCCACCAGGGAAGCCCCCAATTCTTTAATCTTTGCTTCTCCTCTTTGAGGTGCTTGTCTTGCTCCCAAAATCATTTTTACTCCAACAGTAAATTCTGTAAGTTGCTTAAGACTTATATGCATTTGAATATAAAAATTATTTTCCTTTAACCAAAAAAAAAAAATTAAAGTATTATTTGCAAAAGTCAGCCTCCATCCTGTATAGAACTTTGTAAATTTGAAGTTTTGTATCCATGTACTTTCTTAGCAGCAATTGATTTCCTTGAGATAAACCCAGTTCATGATGGGCGTCTCAGGCTTTATGATAACTGGCTACCCTGTGTTAAAGCACTTCATCTCTGCTAAGGCAAGGTATCAAAAAGAAGTGATGTCTCAGAAGGAAAGTTATACATAGGAACTGTTATAGCTTTCTCCAAAATTCCAAAACTCCATTCTGTGAATCATTTATACCAGCCTGCAAAAGGTTCAATACATTTGTTTTCTGCCATAAACACTTAAAACAAAATTGGATCCGTTGAGTCATATGGTCCAGCTTTCTTGGCAGATGGACATTTTGCAGAAACTTAGTCTCACTCAAAACTGGCAGCTTTTCAGGATACTAAATAAATGGGTAAGAATAATACAACAAAGTGAGATATATGTGGCATCCCAAATCTAAAGAGACCCATAGACTGTTAAAACTTTTCTCAATAGTAGAGGGACAAGATGCAGCAATTTATCTCTCATCTTGGAAGGGATATTTCAACATTCCTATGAGGTGGAGCCCCTAGAAATGTCACCAAGGTGGCAAGTCCCTGAATTTTGTGGGATGCATTCCCAAATTCTAACATGCATGTCAAAGTCTCTAGAGTTGCTGATACTTCCTGTTCATCAGATGCAAAATCACCGCATCATAAATGTAATGTATAAACATGACATCCTTTTGAATTGAGAGGTGTTTCAGGTCATTACAGACTAGACTATGACAGAAAGCTTAACAGTTGATATACCCCTGAGCTAGAATAGTACAATTGTGTTTCTGGCTCTACCTGCTGAAAGCAAACTACCTCTTTGCTCAAAAGTTTAGAGAAGAAAAGCATTGTCCACATCTATCATTGCCTATCAGTTGACAGGAGATGTAATGATTTGCTCCAGCAATGAAACTACATCTAGATTAGCAGATGCAATTGGAGTCACTGCATGATTATATTTTCAATAATCTCATTTCATAATGGTTATTTACATCTGTGCTCTGCACAAGCAAAATAGGTAAGTTGAATTAGCTGTGGTAGGAATAAACTCCAGCATTTTTAGGGGCTTGATAGTGACATTAATCTCTGAAATCCCTCTTGGGATGTGGTGTTGTTTCCGGTTTTATATTTTATGTGTAAAGGAAGATCTAGGGGTTTTCACTAGGCTTTCCCTACTATAACAAAGCCCTTTCCACGGGTTAAAGAACCAAGTCCGCTGATGAGCATGTGCTATCTGATTATGTATTTTGGAATTCAGACAATAGTCACGGTGTGGGTTTAGGTGTCCATTGGGTCTACTATGAAATGGACACACTCCATTGATTATGTGACCTTCATAAGCCTCTCTTCTGACTAGTACATTACAGTTCTATTTTTACCTCCAGGCATCAGTGGGAGGTCAGAGTCAATGTCAAATATCCTTGAAAAGTCTGATGATTTCACCTTCACCAGTTCATAGTAACCATGGTAAATATTTGCAGGTCTTTAGGGAAAAGCTGGGAGAAATATTAACAATATCCATTTTGGGCTATATAGCTAGGTCTTTCCTCAAGAGGACTCAGTCTTCTTTTCATTAAAATGACTCTGGTTACTGTAAACTGGTTGAGGGATGTCTGTGACTGTATTGTGTTCTAAAACAGATCACGGTTAACACATTTGGGAATTTTTACTTTTACAAATTTAACAGACTACTCATTTATTTTAGTTCTAGGTACATAATGATGAACTATTCAACACCAAAATCTTTGCAGCATAGACATTCTGATTCCTGCTTCAGCTCTGCTCTGCAGTGGAGTTACCATTACTATTTTATCTCTGGAGATTAAGTGCCTCTATTTGCCATCTGCCAACCTGGAATTCCATTATCCCCATTGATTTCTGGGAGTCCAGATCCATGACAGTAGTTTCTGCTTATATTTCTGAACAATAGAAAGTAATCACAGGGACTTCCCTGGTGGTCCAGTGGTTAAGAATGCAGGGGACGCGAGTTCCATCCCTGGTTGGAGAACTAAGATCGCACATGCCACAGGGCAACTGAGCCGGTGTGTCGCAACTACTGAGCCCACGCACTCCGGAGCCTGTGCACCACAACTAGATAGCCCACGTGCTGCAAACTACAGAGCCTGTGCACTGTGGAGCCCATGAGCCACAACTAGAGAGAAGCCTGCACATCGCATCTACTGAGCCTGTGTGCTCTGGAGCCTGTGCACCACGACTAGAGAGAAGCCTGCCCGTCGTAATGAAGAGCTCATGCACCACAATGAAAGATCCCTCAGGGCGCAGCGAAGGTCCCACCTGCCCCAACCAAGACCTGATGTAGCTAAATAAATAAATAAATAAATATTTAAAAAGAAAAAAATATGTAATCACAAAGGAGCTCATTAAGGACACGGGGGACTCCCCATGAATATATTTCTTCCAGACTTAATGAAGGGAGTGTATTCTGATCCATCTGAGGGGTGCATTAGGAGATAAATAAACAAATATGACATCATAAATATATTCTACTGTTCCGAGCTCACTAAGACTTTGGTTATATCCCTCAGTAATATGACAGGGAATTTCTAGCATTTAATTTAATTAAATGTAAGCACTTTTTGGTCCTAGATTTTAGTCATTTGCAAAGGAAAATGTTAAAGCTACTCCTATCTTCTTGATTTAACATATTGAATCCAGAATCTTGGCTAAGTGAGACCTTATTGCTCTCCTCAGCCTGAGCCAAATTTGTATTTCTTCCACCTTAATCTAAAAACCTTAGGATTAATTCTCACTTGTTTACCTAGGTTTTGGTAAATGTAGAATGTTAAAATCATATGTGAAAAATTTTTGGTATGTGTAATACTTTCCATGTCACACTTTGTACTTTACCTTCTGGGCCCTGTTGGAACTTGACTCTGGTTATAGATCTAGGAGCATTAAGAATTGTTGGAGATAGCAAATGGAGAGGATTAGCAGTCTCTTCTTGCAAGAGAACTGTCTCAGTGGGGAGGAAATTATAGTTTCTTCAAACAAGAGGAAACTAACGTCTTTAAAACAAGAGGTTGAAGAGATAATTCTAAAAGAAAGGCAGTTTAGCAGAGTTTAAAAGTTCAACTTTCCAATCTTATTTGGAATTTTTCCATATGCCTCTATCCTAATATTTAGGACCCCAATCCCTCCCAATCAATACCCTAAATTTATCATAAAAAGCCTTGCAAGCTTGAGAATTCAATTCTGTAATCTTATAACTTAGGTATGTTTTTTTTAATAGATCTTTATTGGAGTATAATTGCTTCACAATACTATGTTAGTTTCTGTTGTACAACATAGTGAATCAGCCATATACATACATATATCCCCATATCTCCTCCCTCTTGAGCCTCCCTCCCACCCTCTCTATACCACCCCTCTAGGTCATCACAAAGCACCGAGCTGATCTCCCTGTGCTATGCTGCTGCTTCCCACTAGCTAAATATTTACCATTTGGTAGTGTATATATGTCAATGCTACTCTTACTTCACCCCAGCTTGCCCCTCCACCCCGTGTCTTCAACTCCATTCCCTATATCTATATCTTTATTCCTGCCCTGCCACTATGTTCATCAGTACCACATTCATATGGGAATACAAAAGACCCTGAATAGCCAAAATAATACTGCAAAGAAAAGTGGAGCTGGAGGAATCAGGCTCCCCAACTTCAAACTATACTACAAAGCTACAGTAATCAAGACAGTATGGTACTGGCACAAAAACAGAAATATAGATCAATGGAATGAGATAGAAAGACCAGAGATAGACCCACACACATATGGTTGCCTAATTTATGACAAAGGAGGCAAGAACATACAATGGAGAAAAGACAGCCTCTTCAATAAGTGGTGCTGGGAAAACTGGACAGCTACATGTAAAAGAATGAAATTAGAACACTACCTAACACCATACACAAAAATACACTCCAAATGGATTAAAGACCTAAATGTAAGACCAGACACTATAAAACTCATAGAGGAAAACATAGGAAAAACACTCTTTGACACAGGTATGATTTTTATAAATATGAGCACTATGTCTATAGAAGATGAGGTTTTATTTTATGGTAGTCAGCTCCCTTATAAGAGATTTGGGCAGGAAAATTAGTGTTGTGAACTCATCATTTTTTTTTGCTCCAAATTTCACAGCCCATTTGGAAGCCATAAAAACAAAGAAACAGAAACAAACAAAAAACCTTCCTAATGTAAAATTAATGTGTCTGCTACATAGTTCTCCCTTCCAAATTTCTTGCAAAGTGCTTCATTTTGTCCATGCTAACCTGTAATTATGTAGGAAAGAGAATTCTGTAAAAAGACAGCATCAGTCTAGCTGTGTTGGCACAGTAGAAATCCTCTATGCAGTGGTCCATCTAGAAATGTTATTTTGGGGAGGAGAATTTTTGTGGATGAGGATAGTGGCTTCAGTACTATTTAATTTGTTACTATGAGTAAAGGATTGTTTAAGTTTTCATTTTCTTCTTGTGTCAATTTTTGTAGGTTACGTATTTCCAGAAATTAAAAAACATTTTTTTTAACCTCAATTTTATTTACTGACCTAGAGCACTGGTTCATAAATGAGGGCTAATTTGCCCTCAATGGGACATTTGTTTATTTTTTTTTGGTCACAACAGGATTTTTTCTATTGACATTTAGTAGGTAGAAACTAGGATGCTGTGAACTATCCTGCAATATAGAGGACAACCTTCCCATCAACCAAACCTTATTTGATCCAAAATGTTAATAGTGCCAAGGTTGAGGAACCTTGGTCTAAAGTGTTTTGTGATATATCTCAATATAATTTTAAAAATCCACTGCATATTTTGTATGTTATCTTTTTGTATGTTACCTCTGTGGCTTTCTTATTTTACTCAAATCTTGACCTGACAATTTTTGCTATTTTGACAATTTTTCAAATGTATATAACATTTTTGTTCTTGTTAGCAGCAGAACTATCCTAAAACCTATCCAACATTTTCTTCTAAATTGTATCATTTCTTTGTAGTAGTATCTCCATAATATGTCATACCTGGTTAAGAGAGAAGGTGAATGATAAGTTAATGGTAAGCTGAGGAGGAATGTAATCAAAAGAACAGCAATCTTTATCAAAATGTGAGATTCATAGGTAACATCTTGATTTTGCTTAATTAATATGTCATTCTTATTTGGACAGTAGTAGTGGACAGTTAAAAAAGAGAAGGAAAAACATTGATATCTCCTTGTAAAATGTAAATTTCCCTACATGTTTATTAGGAGGAATTTGCAATTAATAAATCTTTATTTTTTCTCCCTAATGAGAAGACAAATCTTGTTCTTAAATAATCTGTAATTGTTAGTTGAAAGAAATGAAGATGACTCCAAGTGAAAAAACAGGATATGGAAGAGAAACTCTGACAAACAATTCTGAAAGATTCAAGTGATAAATGCATTAATGTGGAGAATACCAGAATTTACTTATAGACTCTAAAATTTTATATATAGAATGCATAAATTTTGAAATTTATGTATAAAATTACATAAAATTATATATATTTGATAAATAGTCCTGAATAAAAAACACCTATACATTGCATATACATTTTAATTTTCTTTGCTTTTCATGGCAAGTAACTAAAATTATTTCTGACATATTGTATTTTTATGTTTATGAATGGTTAAAAGATTTAGGTATCATCGCATTTAACAACAGTTCTACAACTTTGGTGTGCATTATACTTATCTGAGTAAGGTTGATGAATATGCAAATATCTGGTCCCTCTTTCAGAGATTTTGATTCAATTTTCAAAATAGAGCTGCTCTATCTATCTATGCGTCCACACGCTCCTTTGGGATATAATAAGGTTTGAGAGATGTGAGTAACTGTATTTTAACCTAAATACCAAAATAGAGAAAAACAATATATTTAAATATTCTATGGCAAGTTTATACTTAATACATGACAGCAAAATTCAGTCATAGGAAAAATAATTATTAAGCACCTAAAATTTGAAAAATAACATTGCTCTTTTTTGGAGCAATATATATGCAAAACAAACAAATAAACAAAAAATTGTGTACTCACATTGGTCAGCCTTAGCTAAGTTATGCTTAAGTTATAAACCACAAAGTTTCAGGGACACATACAAAAAAGGAAATAAAAATGATGCATTTCCTATTATTGTGACATGTTCATGATGGTTTGTCTGTGGATGTGCTTCTCATTTTTATTAAAGGAACTGAGCTAGATGACCAGTCCCAGTTAAATATATTTCTGTTTTCATGGGAAATGGAAAAGATAAAATGATGGAACCATCAAAGGTTCTTAAAGATTTTCCTTGGAAGTGCCTCACCCCTCTTCTGTTCATATTTTATTGGTCAAATTCAGTGTAAGTACAATAGTCAAGCCTGGAGTTAATGAGATAGGAATGTAAGTCCTCTCATAGTGAAGAGACAACAAATATTTTGTAAACTAATACAATCCTAAAATTGTAGGATTTTACAATCATAAATTTGTACAATACTGACTTGAAGAAATTTTAAATATGATGTTTGTGAAATATGCTTTCTAAAATTTATTTTCAAATATTCTAGCAGAAATGCAATTAAAATTATAGATAAATCTCTTAGTGAATTTTAATCAACATGCAAAATGTATTACTTTTAAGTATCCTATTCAAGAATGAAAGCTGACTGTGCGTGTGGGGTGAGGGGCAGAGAGGAAGAGAGGAAAAGTGTCAGTTGTATCTATGCTCTAGAAATTCTAGATTTCCTAGATGAATATTAGAGATTTATTAATCAGAATAAAATTTTACAAGAAATACTTTTTTTATTTGTTTTAATAAATGATGTTCAAGATATATTGATTTCTTAGAAATATTATAACAACATCTCTGACTTTGAATTTACAGAAAAACCTAATATAATACACACTTTTGAGTGATGTTATTGTCCTAGAGCTTAGATTCAGAGGATTTTTCCATTTGAAATTAATTTCATCTTACACTAAAATAATTTTACTTCTGTTAGAAACAAACCCTACATAAGTTGTATGAAGGTGGATAAAGGCTAGAAAGCTAGGAATTTACTGGACCTTTAAGAAAAGATTGTATGAGTTTTTGTGTCTTTTTACTCATAAATATATGTGTGTGTGGTGGTGGATTTTTTTCTCGTACTTGCTTTAATTTTAGCATCCACCTGGTAATGTTTAAGGGAGAGAGGAAACCTACAGCTTTCATCCAACTATATCAGTGATATCATCTACCACAAAGAACCTTGTTATTTGACCTGGTTCAGATCAGCGTGCACTAGGAAGGAAGGTGGGGTTTAGAAAAACATGCCAAAGATGATTACAGTATGAGGTAAAATGGTATAAATATATTTAAGGAAAGAGGGTATATTAATTTATAGTTGTCTACTATGAAAGCAATGGAACTAAATGATTACTACATGGGAGACGCATTTTAAACTGGGCCTCAAAAATTGTATCATGGTTGGAGACAGCCAGGTAGAACAGAGCAGATAATGAAAATTTATGAAAGCATCAGAGTATTCTCTTTGTGGGAGATTTCACAAAACCAAGCCTCCAATTATTTTTTTTTAGTAGAGTTATAGTCAGTTTAAAGCACACATATTCAGCAGTAAAACTTCAGATAGTGATATCATAGAAAAATATCTACATTTTAACTTATGAGCTTACATCCTAATTTTAGTTAAAGTTCTGGTGAAACTCACTCTTACTATATTTACTGTTGTTCTTTTTAATTAGCATGAATTGGTGTTAGTATTAGTATATGAATAGAAGTGAGGTGAAACCTTTCAAGAACTTACAGAAAAGTAAAAAATTCAAATATTTAGTCCAAAACCTTATACTTCCAGGTAATTGCACTGTTCTTATCTTAGGATAAATCTTAAATAAATACTTTAAAATTTTCCTTTAATCAGGAAGACTAATTCTTGAAGAAAAATACTGTGCCCATTTTCTCTTTATTTAATTTTCTTTTTTTAACTTCCGCCTTCTTTCCTTCCTTCCTTCCTTCCTTCCCTCCTTCCTCCTTCCCATCCCTTCCCATTCTTACCCTTCCCTTTCGCCTTTCTTTCTTTCTTTCTTTCTTTCTTTCTCTCTCCCCTATTCTCTCTCTCTCTTCACAATTTACTATGAACAGGAAGCACAAAACATGACAGACGGAATGTACCCTTCTATCTTGGGAGCGATTTTCAAATCTCTTAGTTCAGTCTTGAGATTATTCTCCATCATTTGCATCTACAGCTCTAGAGTTGGCTTCCAAAGTGTTATTCTGCTATCTAGCCCCTGACTCTTAACTCAAGTTGTTTCTCAGATTCTTTCTTCTATTTTCTTAGTTAGGTTTATGTCATTTGGAACAATTGACTATGTGTCATTTATCTCTGAGGGAATCTTAGAAAAAAATTATATTAATGATTCATGGTTTTGTTTTTTTTTAATGGTCTGGAAAGCAGCTCTGAACTCAGATATTTTTTGTTTTACCTAGAAACTTTATTGGAGCTTGGGTTAGATGTGAGGAATTATTCACAATTATTTTGACAATAACTAAATGCCCTTAATAGAGTGACAGACTTTATTTAGGAATTCAGTGTCACCATCCAGGAATAAGATGATCAACCAAGGACACCATCCAAGACAAGAAAGACATAATTAATTGAACCCCATTTATAGAGCATCCTTGAAAATTTCTGGCTGGTGAAATCTATAAAGACCCATGAAGTAATCAATCACATGTCCATGTACAACTTTTTTTCCTCTAGAATTTTTCTTCATTTTTTTTGAGAATATTTTTGTAGTTTTAATATATGTATTAGGTAACATCATTCTCATTTTCAAACACTACAGTGAACTCCCATTGGAATTAGAACCCTATTAGAATTCTCAAAGAGACTAAATTTTAAACACGTCTTCCAAGGCCCAGTCCGACCTGGTTTACTTCTTTGTTCTCACTTTCATTTCCCCTTTTCCCATAGTCACTTGTCTTTATATTATTCCACTTTAAAGATATATTTTCCCTTTCCTTCTTATGGAATATTCTGCCACCAGATCTTCCGAAGGCTGACTCCCTCATTTATGTATCTGCTCCTTTTCACCTTTCCAACATGTCTTTTCTTTTTTCTTTTTCTTTAAGTGTGGTAAGGACACTTAACGTGAGATCTACCCACTCAACAAATTTTTAAGTGCACAAGAGAGTATTACGAACTATAGGCAACTTGTTGTACAACAGATCTCTAGAACTTATTCACCTTGCATGAATCAAACTATTCAGGCTTAAAAAAGAAGGAGATTCTGCCATATGTGACAGCATGAATGAACCTGGAGGACATTATGGTAAGTGAAGTAAGCTGGTCACAGAAGGACAAATACTGCATGATTCTACTTATATAAGGTACCTAAAATAGTCAAACTCATAGAAGTAGAGAGTAGAATTGTGGTTACCAAAGGCCAGGGGAAGGAGAAAATAGAGAATTTTTGTTCAGTTTTTCTTGACCATTGAACTCCTGATCCTTTATCACTCTCAGGAATATGTGCTATTTTGTTGCTTTCTTAGCATTTATGCCTTTCTAAAATAATTCTGTTCATTTTATTTTTTGCACATGTTTTTCATAGTCTGTTTCCATGAGCCACATAATACAAAATTTAAAAATGCTTTTGAATTCCAGATATTTGAGAATTAGTATTTTTATAATTGTTATTGTAAATAGAATTTGTACCAGATATTTTAAGTTATAAAGCCAAAATCAATTTATAATGAAAGCAATAATCCCCTACTTCACCATTCCCTGAAAGTAGCCCAATTTCCTAGAGACAAATACTTTTAATAGTTTCTATTTTTACTTCTTCCTTCTTTTGGTGAATGTTCTGTATTTTGAAAAGTGAAAACTTGATAGTACTAAACTGAACCATGTGATTTTTGAGAAACTTAGTGAGGAGGGTAATTAAATTTTTAAAATATGAAGGGAAAGGAAAATATATTAGGTACTTACTATGTATCTTTTCCTTACTCACTCAGTATAAAATTTATATATAATTTTTTTTCCAAAGTAATAAAGGAAAATTTAATATCATGTAGCAAATATTTAAGCAAGTGATGAAATATTATTAGACTTTATCGCTAATATCCGGGTAAATCATGTTATGTGTCAAGAAAAGTAGCACTTAGGTGAAGATAAATTGGATTTAAAGAGATAAATCCAGTCAACAAAGGATTCTTGTAATAGATTGAAATGTCAGAACCTAGCATGATGCGTTAAAGAGACTAGTTTTACAACTATAACAAAATTATCTCCTTCTAAAGTGTTTAGGATTTTTTGACATTTTACTCCAGCATCTAATTTAATACCTTATTGATGATTAAGAATAAGGAAATGAAAAAATGAAACCCTATATTTTAAGAATGTTGTAAAACAATGTCATTATAAATATAGCATATTAATGTCATATGATATATACTATAGTATTGATAAAATAAAATGTAACTTAAGAATATGTATATTCATAGCTACTATAGTATCTTTCCATTTTTTATTTTTAGGGAGGAGAACTTTTTTTGTTTATTTCTGTTACAGATTTGTGAATAAATTGTGGGAATTTATAGCTAGAATTAAGGTGTCCCAATTGGTAGTTTAATACTCCAGTCACTCTAATTTAGTATTAGAAGAAGCATAAAACATTGGGAATGCAGAAGTAAAACATTAATCCTTGTTATAAGTCTCAATTCAGTGAATTTTCAGTCTAGATACTTTTTTATCCTTTGTCTAAGAAGAATGGAATTTTTATTGATATAATAAATTTGCATGTGATTTTACTCACAATTATTATTTACAAACATAAGTAATGAAACAATAGAAATTTAATTTAAATAATTTTATTTTAATAAAGATTATTGGTTATTTCCAGTAGCATGATTCGTTTCACATTAGAGCAAAACACAGAAAGCTCTTTAAATTAACTTCAGCAAGTTTAAGAATATGTAAATGATAGATTCATATTTATTTCAGAATATCAATTCAGATTTGTAATGACAGAAAAAAAAGATAGGTCTTTCAAATTCTAAATTTTCAATGTTACTCAAGACAATTTTCAAAAAAGAGTTCCTTAGTTTCTATAGATTATATTTTAGTAGGAATTCCAGTTCTAATTTTAGGTTTATTTGTGTGTTTACTTATTTATTATCCAACAAATAATTATTAGCTATCTCCTGTTATCTGGTCAATGATTTCCAAAGTGCCTACTATTTGTCAATCACTGTTCTATATAATGGAATTATGGTGATTAAAAAGCCAAGAAAAAAAAATTCCTGCTCTCATTGAGCTCACAATTCTGGGAGAAAATAGGAAAAACAATATTAAAGGTAAGTAAATACAAATCATAATAAGTGCTTAGCAGAAGATTAAACAGCTATTACAAAGATCCAGTTATTAACAAAATAAGCAGATCCCTTTAGAGAAAGTTCTTATGTTTTCCCATTTTTGAGTTTTTAAAATTCGTTTTACATTTTAAAATTTGCTTCATGAAAATTAAGGTTAAGCTTATGAAACCACATGCCAATAAAATGATCTTATTAAGATTTTTTTTAATATGCAAAAGGTACAACTAGGTTTGTTGATCAAATTTAGTTTATGTGTGAATGGAAGGGAAGATTAAGAATTTTATGTGTTATATGTGCAAAAGAGAATGAAAGAGAGAGAGTTGAGAGAGAGATTGATTTAGAAGGGCTGGGATATAAAAGCTCCCAGCAGTAGTGCAGGAATGATATCTATCACCCAAGTAAGTTGACAGATGTTTGTACCCTGTTCATGTCACTTTAATAGACTTTTTGCGTAGAATTAGTGAATAATGTATAAGGTAAATATAAATGTGTAATGAAAAAGTATAAAGCATTTCCAGTTTTGACTTGTTCCCAATATTCTTCAAGATAAATGAGATAGATGTAAAACAATTGGAGAGAAAATTCAAACACTGTGAAAATACATTTTAAAAAATAAACCCCTTTAAGAAAATAATACAGCTAAATCCATGAAGTATAATTTTTTGCAAAAGCTCATTCAGACAGACATGAATATATATTTAAGTAATTTATGATGTTCCTAACTTTCAATTCAAGTTATAAATAATTCAATATACTCATATATATTTATGATTACATTCAATTAAAATATTTTCTTAATTTAATTTTTACCTTTTTGGAAATAAAAAAATCATATAAATAAAGTCAAATCAATTAATGTCTTAATACTAAGTTCTAATAGTATACACGGTTTTAAATTTCCATGTCTTAGCTTTTGTTCCTTAAGTCCAAAATACCAATTTTTGTCTTGCATTAAATATTAAATGTTTATTTCATGTTCAGGTAATAAGATATAGAAACATGGAGAATAGAACATACATTAGTAGTTGAGCACAATTGTAAATGAATAATATTGTGTTTTATTTGACATTGAAATAATATTAAGATCATTATTATTACTATTATTATTTTAGTATTTTGTCACTATCAATATCTTTGAAAATCTTTAATTTGGTGAAAGAAAACTTTGTTAATGTTGGTATTTAAGTACTTAGCACAATTTCACTGTTATGGAACAGTAAAAAAATCATTAATTCTTTCCATTTGATTTTTTCTTAACATCTCTATCACCTTACTCAAAATAACACTGTATTTCTTCTTTTTACATTCAGTATTTAATTGTCATCATTAGACTGTGATTTTTTTTATTAATCGGTGTACCAGATAGTAAATTCTTTTTATTTCAGAATTAACCTCAATATAGTTAAGTCAAGTGCTCCAAAAAAAATGTGGATTGGTAAATTTCATTAGCCTCCCTCTATGTGATTTATAGTCTTGTCTCTTAAATAATGTAGTTTGAGACAATAAGTAAGATCCTTCACAGTGAAGGTGCCTTTCTTCTCTTGCTACATATCACTTATTCCTTCTATGAATATTAAAACACTGCTTAAATTATAACAGCACCTTTCAGGGGTTATCGTTAGTACTTCAAGAACAAATTTAATATCTTTCATGGTAGATGATCACAATAAATGAGACAGTAACTAAAGAACTCAAATGAAAAATATAGGTCACATCCAATCTGTGACTTTTGACCCTAAATCAATTCTTTTGCTCAGCATGGTGAGAACTGATTCACAGGCTTATGGTGGAAAATTGATATATAAGACTGTCTTTTAACATTCCATAATGATTTGAGAAAATTTAGCAACAAGATCTTCTCATTCCCATAAAACTTAGCTTCTGGAAACATAATCTAAACGATTTCAAGCCTTACTGCCACTTCCTATTAACTGTAATCCTGAACTTTTGACCTCTTGACCCTCAGTTTCCCTATTTTAAAAAATTATAAGTAAAATAATTATCCTTTGGGTTTCTTTAATATTACATAAAGAATGAAACAATTAAATGTAGAGGACAATATATGTGTTAATTATGAATTTCTAAAAGGATAGGGTAAGTACTACTAATGTGCTGGCAGGTTCTCATTATGGGGAAGAGTTCCTTCTATAAAGTCTGAAACTTTGTAGAAAGACAGACCATTAGTGAGGAAGTATTAGCCAAAGCATCCTTAATGACTAATTAGAAGACATACTTTGGAACTATGTCTGCCATGTGCTTTTTAAATTTCCACATCAAAGTTTGTAATTATAATACTCTTTTTATCAGGAAAAGAATCTCACAATGGATTAAAGCTTTTTGAGAAGACTCTATTAATGACTGAAATTTTCAAAAGGTGAAACAAAAATGTGTGAAACTACATGCTATGTCTGCACAGACAGGCCGTTTTCTGATAATGAACTTGACTTGCTTAACTGTGTATTTCTCTTTGAACATAACTTTGAATTGGCATAACTACTTAAAGTTCTAGATCATCTGGCTACTCTTTAGTGTTCAAATATCGTTGTGGAAATACTCTTGATTATTTTCTTCGTATTTCTTACATACTTAAGTCCACCCTTCTGCCAGCATTCATATAGCAAATTCTCTAGGAGACTATACACGATACCATTTCTATTATATAATATTATCCCCAAATTAATTATTAGCAACAAGATGAACCTATTTTATATCAATTGTTAGGGACAAGAATAAGGATTTATTGTTTTGATAATGAAGAAGTCAGACTATTTCTTCTTTTTGAAAATTACATTTCTTAGGGGAGAAAATGAGTTTGTTTATAACAGTAGTTGCCTGAGATACATTTTCCACATATGTAAGTATTTACTTGTCTTATGAAAATCAAGGGGCAAAATACATATGGTAAAATGAATGAAGTGAACTAAATCTACAAATACAGCATGATGATGTTTACATGTGTATTCTCCCATGTAATCACCACCCAGAACAAGATACAGAACTGTTTCAGCACCCATGAAGGCACTTCCTTGCCCTTTCTCAGTCTAAACTAGCCCCTAGATTTAACTACTATTCTGAATTCTCTCCTCATCAGTTAGATTTGACTATCCTAGAACTTGCCATAAATGGAATCATATAGCAGTTACTACTTTTGTCTTGAGTTGATTTCACTCAGTATTATGTCTGTTAGGTTTATTCATGTTGTATATATTCGAAGTGTATTCTTTTGTACTTCTCTGTAATATTCCTTCATAAGATTTACCACAATTTACCCATTCTCTATTGTTAAGCATATGGGTTTTTCCCAGATGCTTATTATTATGAATAAATATGTTATAAATATTTTTGTCTTTGTGTGGACTCACTTCTCTTGTGTATACATTTAGGAGTGGAAATAATGGAAATAGCCAGCTATCCTGAAGAAGTTTTATAATTTTACATCCCTACCAGCCATGTATTCAATTTTTCCACCTATTCCACACATTTGGTAATTTCTTTCTTAGTTAATTATAGTTGTCCTAGTAGCTGTATTTATTTGTACTTTTAATTTGTATTTATGTAACAGTATTTCTTTGTATTTTTAATTTGTGTTTTCCTGATGAATAGTGATTTTGACTATATTTATTATGCTTATAGCTATTTAAATATAATTTATATGAAAATTCTTTTCAAGGGACATTTCCCATTATTTTTATTTTTTTCCTTATTGATTTGGAGATGTCTTTTCTATATTCTGAATATGAGTCCTACAGCACATACATATAACAAATATATATTTTCTTCTACTATTTCTTTGGTGTTTTCACTTTCTTCATGAGGTTTATTGACAAAGGAAAAAATCTTTATTATAAAGCCAATTTTTAATTTTTTGTTTTATGACTAGTTCTTCAGTGTTTTTGATTCCTATATTAGAGATCTTTACCTATTGCAGGGTCATATATATATCCCTCTGCGTTTTCTTATAGAGACTTTAGATTTCTTTTCACAGTTATGCCTATGAACTAAGTTTTGTCAATTTCATTGAATGGTATAAGATAGTTGTCAAGTTTTATTTATTTTTTACCATTATAGAGATAAAATTACTTGATTCAATTATCTTTCATTAATTTATTGCTTCAACATAATTTCACCTCTTTAATCTTCGATATAAGTCAAGGGCCCAAATATATGGATCTATTTTAGTACTATTGATATTGTTTGTCTATTCTTATGCCAGTACACTATGATGCTAATAACTAGCTTTTTCAGTAATTTGTCAAATCTGGGATGTATGTCCTCCAATTTTATTCTTCCTCAAGAATATATTGACTACAGTAGGTTCTTTGTATTTCAAACTAAATCTTAGAATCACCTTCTCACTTTCTACAAAAGTTAAAAAATCTTAGACATTTTCATTGAGATTTTAGTGACTATATAAGAATATGAGGAAAGTTGATACTTTTACAATGTTTTCACAAATTTGGTATCTGTTCAATTATTTAGAACTTCTTTAATGTTTTTACAGCAATGTTTTGTACTCTT
This sequence comes from Delphinapterus leucas, assembly GCF_059928025.1. Classification (NCBI taxonomy): domain Eukaryota; kingdom Metazoa; phylum Chordata; class Mammalia; order Artiodactyla; family Monodontidae; genus Delphinapterus; species Delphinapterus leucas. The sequence goes on from NC_143134.1 coordinate 33,971,158, forward strand.
TATTGTAGGTTTTAGAAATCTTCTGAAATGTATTCTGCTGATTTTATATTTTTGATGTTATTAATGGTATTTAAAATTTTACTTTCAAATTGTTTGATGCTACTATTCAGAAATATACTTAATTTAATCATATTGACTGTGCATCTGGCAACTTTTAAAGTTTACTTATTACCTGAAATACTTTGTTTAGTATTCAAAACCATGATTAGGTATTAATAACTTGATATAATATTAAGCTAAATACAAACTTATGGAAATTAATTGAACAATGATTCTTTTAAATAAAAGGCTCAAGATGGGTTGACCCCCAGACATCGATAATTTAAAAAAAACCCCACATATCAGATAGTAAGAAAGTAACAGAAAAGAATGTTAGTGCAAGTAAGGTTATTCACTGTGTAAGTCCTCTAAAGTTTACAGAAATCTAGTGGAGGTTATTACATTCTGGAGTTTGATTCGGTATAGATATCATTGTACCTATATTTAATAGACAGGTCCTGGCTGGAAAAAAATCTCTCTGTCTATAAGCTCACCTGTTTATATGTCTGTATATACATATAATTAGCATTTAGCAGTGGTTTATAGTTTTGAATTCCAATAATTGCTCCTATTATAAGGAATTCAGAAGTAGAAATAAGTAGGCCAATGATAGAATGACAAGAAAAGCTAAAATTTAAGAGGAAAGAAGTAAAAAAAACTAATTTTATGCCCACTGTTTCTTTGTTGGAAACCTACTCATTATTCATAATTCACTTTAAATGTATCTTCTTTATGAAACAGCTAAAAAATAAATTCCTATCTTCGCTAAAATATTACCATGCATTCTTCTATCATAACATATAAAACAATTTATCTAAATACATATAATTATCCCAAACTGGACCGTAAGTTTTTTGAGAGAAGGCAAAGAATTGTATTTGTCACTAAGTGCCTGGCAGAAAACAGAATTCATCTGGAGATGAATTGAAGAGCCTCCTGGAAGATGGAGATGAACAGAGGTACCACAGCCAACAATCAGTCTCAACTGCCAGACCTGTGAATCAGGCCATCTGAGACACTCCAATCCTAGTGAAGTCATCGTGCGACTATGGCCATATGAGCAATGTCAGGCATGACCCACAGAAGACCTATCCATACTGACAACCCACAGCATTATGAGAAATAGTAAATTGTTGTTCTAAGTCACTTCAGGCTGTGGTGATTTGTTATGCAGTAATAGGTAAAGGAAGCAATTGCCATTTTGTGTAAACTATTTTTGATAATAGCAGATGGAAAATGATTTATTTTGTGAAGTAGTGTTTATCATAAAAATAAAACCAAAAATTATAAAAATGAAAACATCTATAAATACAGATGATGACATGTTGAGTGAAATATTAAATGAAATTCAGTGAATAGTTAAATTTATATCTATAACTACTAAGAAAATAGGCAATCTAGAATAAAACCTCATATTACATGAATGAAAAGTCATTCGATAAAAATTCACCTCTTGTTTCTGATTTTAAAAATAATGCAAAGGGGGCTTCCCTGGTGGCGCAGTGGTTGAGAGTCCGCCTGCCGAGGCAGGGGACATGGGTTCGTGCCCCGATCCGGGAAGATCCCACATGCTGTGGAGCGGCTGGGCCCGTGAGCCATGGCCGCTGAGCCTGCGCGTCCGGAGCCTGTGCTCCGCAACGGGAGAGGCCACAACAGTGAGAGGCCCGTGTACCACAAAAAAAAAAAAAAGCAAAGGACATGGACATGTATACACGCACATACACACCTTGGCAAAACAGAAAACATTATAACCAAACTGTGTAAAATAATATCATTCTTATCTTCCTATACATCTTTCCCATTTTATATGCATTATCACTCCCTAACTTTCCAAGTTCATTACTATCCTTCTTTGTCCATTTCTTTATAATGTATTGTTATGATCTGAATTTTGTCCCCACCCTGCTAAAATTCATATGTTGAAATCCTAACCCCTAGTACCGTAGAATGTGAGACTATTTGGAATAGTGTCTTTAAAGAGGTAATTAAGGTTAAAAGAGATCATAAGGGTGGGGCCCTAATCTAATAAGACTATGTCCTTATTAGAAGAGGAAGAGACTCCAGGGGTACAGGCACACAAAGAAAAGGCTATGTGAGGACACAGCAAGGAGGTGGCTGTCTTCATGCCAAGGAGAGATACCAATGCTGTCAGCACCTTGACTGTGGTCTTTCAGCTTTCTGAACTCTGAGAAAATAAATTCCTGTTGTTTAAGCTACCAGTCTGTGATATTTTGTTATGGCAACCCTAGCTGATGTAGGGCAGGAAAGACTTTCTTTCTACCCTCCTAGGTTCAACAGCTGTCTCTATGAAATAAACTGATAAGAGGCAGACTAACAGGAGAAAAGATACATAAGTTTATTATTTTTTAATATCACATGCACAAGGGCATTACAGAAGAAAAGTGAATACCCCAAAAAAGCAGAAACATGGGAGAGCTTACATTCAAGAAGAAAACAAATATGTGGTATGTCAGTGGAATTATCTAAAGCTGACTCCGTCTTGAATAAAAGCAAGACTAGACTAGGAACAGTCTAAAATAGACATTGTGAAAAAAACAGGGAAAAGAATTATTTATTTTACATTCCTTTATTCTAATATTTTAATCTACTCTATACTATACTATACTAAATTTTATAAGGTGTGAAAATAAATAAAAGATAACTTCATTTAAAACATTATCAGGAAGTTTAGAAGGGAGAGCTCTCATGCACATACCAGCCTGAATAATCGAAGGAGGAAGGAAGAGAAGAGATTTTTAAAAGGTCTTTTTGTATAGAATTATTTGTGTAACATTCTCTGGGTTTCAAATTTTTATCCATGATGTTAAGAACGTTATTTTTCTTCTGGTATGAGGGAGGACATTTTTTACATGGGAATTTCATCTCCTGCTTTTAAGAAAAGGAAGGAATGTCTATTTATGTCTTCTGGCCATTTTTTAACTGGATTGATTGTTTCTATGATATTGAGCTGTTTGTATATATTGGAGATTAATTCTTTGTCCATTGTTTCATTTGCAAATATTTTCTCCCATCCTGAAGGCTGTCTTTTCATCTTGTTTATGGTTTCCTTTGCTGTGCAAAAGCTTTTAAGTTTCATTAGGTCCCATTTGTTTATTTTTATTTTCATTACTCTAGGAGGTGGGTCAAAAAAGATCTTGCTGTAGTTTATGTCAAAGAGTGTTTTTCCTGTGTTTTCCTCTAAGAGTTTTATAGTGTCTGGTCTTACATTTAGGCCTTTAATCCACTTGGAGTTTATTTTTGTGTATGGTGTTAGAGAGTGTTCTCATTTCATTCTTTTACATGTAGCTGTCCAGTTTCCCCAGCACCACTTATTGAAGAGGCTGTCTTTTCTCCACTGTATGTTCTTGCCTCCTTTGTCATAAATTATGTGACCATATGTGCATGGGTTTATCTCTGGGCTTTCTATCCTGTACATTGATCTATATTTCTGTTTCTGTGCCAGTACCATACTGTCTTGATTACTGTAGCTTTGTAGTATAGTTTGAAGTCAGGAAGCCTTATTCCTTTGGCTCTGCTTTTCTTTCTCAAGATTACTTTGACTATTCAGTGTCTTTTGTGTTTCCATACGAATTGTAAAATTTTTTGTTCTAATTGTGTTAAGAATGCCAGTGGTAGTTTGATAGGGATTGCATTGAATCTGTAGCTTGCTTTGGGTAATATAGTCATTTTCACAATATTGATTCTTCCAATCCAAGAACATGGTATATTTCTCCATCTGTTTATGTCATCTTTGATTTCTTTCATCAATGTTTTATAGTTTGAGTACAAGTCTTTCACCTCCTTAGGTAGGTTTATTCCTAGGTATTTTATTCTTTTTGTTGCAATGGTAAATGGGATTGTTTCCTTAATTTCTCTTTCTGATTTTTTGTTGTTAGTGTATAGGAATGCCAGAGATTTCTGTGCATTAATTTTGTATGCTGCAAGTGGAAGACCTAAATAGATATTTCACAAAAGAAGACATACAAATGGCCAAGAGGCACATGAAAAGATGCTAAAAATCACTAATTATTACAGAAATGCAAGTCAAAACTACAATGAGGTATTATCTCACACCAGTCAGAATGGCTATTATCAAAAACTCTAGAAACAATAAATGCTGGAAAGGGTGTGGTGAAAAGGGTACACTCCTGCATTGTTGGTGGGAATGGAAATTGATACAGCCACTATGGAGAACAGTATGGAGGTTCCTTAAAAAACTAAAAATAGAGCTACCATATGACCCAGCAATCCCACTACTGGGCATATACCCTGAGAAAACCATAATTCAAAAAGAGACATGTACCACAATGTTCATTGCAGCTCTATTTACAATAGCCAGGACCTAAATGTCCATCAACAGATGAATGGATAAAGAAGATGTGACACATATATACGAGGAATATTACTCAGCCATAAAAAGAAACGAAATTGAGTTATTTATAGTGAGGTGGATGGACCTAGAGTCTGCCATACAGAGTGAAGTAAGTCAGAAAGAGAAAAACAAATACCGTATGCTAACGCATATATATGGAATCTAAAAAACAAAAATGGTACTGATGAATCTAGTGGCAGGGCAGGAATAAAGATGTAGACATAAAGAATGGACTTGAGGACACAGGGTGAGTGGGGAAGCTGGGGCAAAGTGAGAGTAGCATTGATATATACACACTACCAAATGTAAAATAGCTAGTGGGAAGCAGCTGCATAGCACAGGGAGATTGTGCTTTGCGACCTAGAGGGGTGGGATAGGGAGGGTGGGAGGGAGGCTCAAGAGGGAGGGGATATGGGGATATATGTATGCATATGGCTGATTCACTTTGTTGTCCAATAGAAGCTAACATACTCTTGTGAATCAATTATATTCCAATAAAGATCTATTAAAAAAAGAAGCAGAAAAGGAAGATCCCTCCCTGCCCCAGCAACAATGCGCCGACCACCAGTAAGAAACTGCCACAACCTCGAACTCCTGTTCTTCTCCAGTGAAATTTTATTCAAAACAACCTTCTCCAATTTCCTCCTAAAATCTAGTAGAAATTGACCTTCTTTTTGTCTCTTCACACTTGCCAATGATTCACTATATCTTGCCTGCCCCAGAACTGCAATTCCCTGCTTTCTAGATTACACCCATTTTGCTGGTAAAGTAACTGGCTATGTTACTTTTTGAGGTTGACATTAGTCAATTTCAAAGCCCTGCTACTCTCTGTGAGAAATAAAAACTTTTCATTTTACTGGGAAGTTATCTTATAGTATAAGATTGCGAAAGATGATAAAGAGTAAATAGATCCAATATTCTCTCAGATATATGTGAAATAAGCAAGAAATAAAACAGAAAGGTAGATATGTTTATTCCTTGATAGTTTATATCTTAAAAATCCATTACCATAAGGTAGATGGACATAGAATCTATGATGATTAAAAACATATATGAGTAAATTGCTTATCACAGCATTCTGATTTCAGATAAATAGAAATCAGGTGATAATTTCATATCAATCATTCCATTGTCTTTGATATTTTTAAAAAGAACAAATTGTTTGCCTTAATTTCACAGCATTTATGTTACCTATCATTTTAATTGGTTAGGTACTAGGTGATTTTTAAAGTTGTATATATGTGATATGTAGCACTAAAAATAAGTTTACTGTCCATCAGTAAGGGAATGCACTATTACATTTTGATGCAGTCATACACTAGAAACAATGAGAGTTACTTAAATGAAAATGAACAAAAGTAAAAATGAATGTTGAGTTAACAAAGAAAAGATAAATATCAAAATTAGAACAATAGTTTTTCACTGGTTATATAGAGAAAGGAGGGGCTTGTCGTATGAGCCTGTTACACCTTCCACATTTATTTCTAAACGAAAACACTTGCAGCAACTATTGTGAAGTATTTATACCTGATAAATCTAGATAAATGGTGCTCTATATTTTATGTACTTTTATGCATATTTGAAATATTTTATGATTAAATTCTTTTAAAAATGACAATTTTGTATTTCAAAGTTTTCTTTGAAAATTTCCTGCTCAAATTGAATTTTAAAGAATCTAGTAACGATTTTTCAGTGTGAAAATGATTTTATACCAACTCCATTAGATAAACAATAGATATTCCTAGATACATCGGCACCAAGCCTTTCCTTTTATATGTGCAGAGATTCTTGGCTAGCTTTATCTTTGTCTCTAGGGGATGTATAATATCATTCTAAATTAGAAAAAAATGTACCCATGTACAATGTATACGTCTTCCATATAGCACTATCTTAAAATGTGTTAATCGAAATACAATGTATATACAAAAATGGACAAAGTATAAGTATATAGTTCAATTAATTTGCACATAGTGAGAACACTTAAGTAACACCTACACAGGTCATAGAACAGCACTTCAAAAATGTTCTCCTGCCTCTCCTTCCAAATAACCATTACCTTTATTTCTAATAGCTTAGATAGTTTTGTCTGGTTGTGTGTGTGTGTATGCATTGTGCATGGTGGGGGTTGTTGTGTATGTTTGTGTGTGCGTGCAAGTATGTGAGGGTCTCCTTTAGCCCACTTATGGGTTGATGAGATTCATCAGGGATGTTGCTTATAGCAATAGTTCATTAATTTACTTTGATTTATAATTTCAAGTTATAGGAATATATTACAATTGATTTATTCATTACATTGTCGATAGATATTTGATTTGCTTCCAGTTTAGAACAAGTACAGATAAAGCTCCCATGTGTATTTTTGTTTTGTCTCTTGATGAACATATTGATATTCTGCATTTCTATTTGGCACATATAATTGGATAAAATTGTTGGTGCATGGGTGTCAACAATAGATAGTGCCAGTTTTCCATTTTTACCTGCCACATTGTAGCTCCGTCAGTGATATATTTTATTGTCAATCCTATTAATTGTAGCGACCTGGTGGGTGTGTAGTCTTATCTTGTTTATTTATTTTTCCTCATGGTAACTATGTCTTGTATTGCCCTTATGATTAATGGGAATATTTTCATACAGTAATTGGCCATTCGGATGTCCTTTTTATTTAAGTGCCTCATGAACCATCCTGTTGATTGCTTATGAGATTCTCTGTATTTTCTTATTGATTTGTGGGACTTTATATATTTTTCTAGAAATGAGTTTTTGTCAGTTATATGTTTTGCAAATATTGTTTCTCAGCTTGTGACTTGAATATTTACTCTAATATATATGGTATTATATTAACTAGTACATTATTATATATGTGTGTGTGTGTATGTTTAACAAATTGACAAAACACTATTTATTGAACAGACCATCCTTTCCCTATTGTCTTATATCAAGTGTCTATATATGTGTGAGTGTGTTTCTGGACTTCCAAATCTGTACCATTGATTTTTTTGCTTATCCTTAATCCAAAACATAGCTTCCTAATTTATTTTCCAATAAATGTGATCGTCATTAGAATAATCGCCAATTCTTTAATTCTTTTTAATTAAAGTGCTTTTGCATTACTTATACTTCATATTTTAATATGTATTTTACAATATCCACAAAAAAACCCAATTGTAATTTTGCTTGTGATTGTGTTGCATGTTTAGAATGATCTGAGCAGATTAACATTTAACAATACTGAATCATTGATTGCAGGAATAGGATATCATCCTGCATTTATTTAGTTCTTTTCAAATGTACATAAATAAGTTTTAAAGTCTTTAATGCAAAGGACTTGTACATTTAATGTGGATATATTTCATGCTTTTTGATTTCGCTGTCGATGCTACCATTTTCTTTCCATATGGCTTATATCTGGTATATAGATATTCAGTCAATTGTTGCACATTTGTCTTATATTCAGAACACTTGATAAGTTTATTTTATAAATATAATGGTATATCTGCAACTTACTGAATTATTCATCAATATTATATTTCTCAATAATAATAGCTTTATGCTTTCTTCTAATATTTGCCTTATTCCAAGAGTTCTAAAAAATAAGTCTACTAGAGATAACAACAGGCTTCCTTGCCTTCTTCCTTTGTTCAGAGAGAAAACTTTAAAAACATTTTTTTCAATTTTATTGTAATTTTTTTGCTGGAGTTCGTAAATATACTTTATCAGGTTATGGGAATTCTTTTCTATTACTAGTTTATTAAGATTGGTAACTAATTTTACCTGATGCTTTCATTGGTATTTAATGTTACAATCACGTATGTTTTCTCCTGATTCAGTCATAATGGAATTATACTAACAGTTTTGAATTGCAAAGGACTCCTCATTCTTGGACAAAACTCAATGTGTTCATGATGAATTGTTGTTCATATATATTGTTCAAAATATTTTATTTAGGATTTAGGCATACTCATTTAAGTGAGAGATTGACCTGACTTTAGCAAGTATTTCTTCTTTTTCTGATCTTGGCAGAGTTTGTGTAAGATTTGTGTTCTGTTTTTCACTGTAAGTTTCAAAGAATTCATCAGAGAAATTCATTGGTCTTCCTGTGGAAATTTAATCAGATATTCAATTTATTCATTGGTTATAGGACTATATAAAACCTCTGTTCTTTTTTTTAATCACTTTTAATGAGTTGTATATTGCTTTTTTTTAAGGCTTTTCAATTTACTGAGATACCCTACTCAAAAGCTGCTTATCTTGTTTAGATCTGAATGTGACAGAATTGAAAGAGCAATAAAGTAGAGCTATATCCAGCATTAATCCTAAGAAATCCTTTTTTATCCAATTCCTTTAAAATTCTCCACAGTTTTTTCTGTGTTGTTGTATTTATGCCTCATCATTTAAGTATGATTTAATGTGTGTAAAAATGCCTGTATAAATGATGATCATTATTTCTAGGTTATCAAGGCAAATTGCTAGTAATTTACAGGTATTGGACCTATGGTTTTGACTCCTGCTTTTACCTAAACTGATTAACACTTTGACAGAAAAAAAGTAAAATAATGATATATTTATTGCAAAAATATGAAATAATATTTAAAATTAATTTTTCAATTAGTTGAAGTGATAATGCAGCTGTTTGCTTGCATATCACAGAAAACATGAGACGAAGGATGTCATCTGTACATTTCAGGTTAACATCAAAGAGGAATCCTATGAAATATTAACAGGAACAGAATTAAAGTATGTATAGGTAATTTTTAAAGATTCTAATGTTCCCTGTAAAACTAATAATTGGATAGACATCAGCATTATTACTTCCCCAACATTAAAATTTTTTAAATGATTCAAAATTTAAATACAGTAACTTATGAAGTAACCAGGTCCCATTATGACTGACCACTGAAGGGTAGATTGCATGAGGCACAATTACATGAGCCCAAGTGCCAGCTTATTCCCACTACTTCCCTCAAAGCAATTTTTACAGGGAATACTAGTTACACGTATAAGCTATTGATACATATTTTTCTTTTGACCGATCATTTAATTGCAGAGCAGGACACCATTAATCATCATTCTGATTATAATATAAAATAAAAGCAGAGTGAAATCTAATATCTTTATTCAGAATATGGAAACAGCAATATTCCTCAAAATATTAAGGAAAATATAAAGTACACCTAGGTTTCACCACAATTACAAGTTGCATCAGTAAATGTAATTGCTCTGTATTACAGCAATTACTTTAAACTGTTTAGCCTTCTGTCCACAGGAGGGTTTTGTTTTTCTAATAGTATCAGGCCATTAAATGTGCTGACCAGTGTTATCATTGAATTTTCCTTTCCTCCTAAATCTCATGACAATGAAAGCGTTTCTGCAGAGTCTATACAAAGTCACTAGGCTGGAGCTTGTCACCCAGTAATAGACTCAGTCATTTATGAGTTCCCACTTTATGTCACTCCTGAATGCTTTCACCTGAACCATTACTGAGCAACCTGAAATGTGGGGATAAATCTGCCACTGTGTTCTGCATACAATGACAGATCATCTGAGGGTGAAAGAGTCTCAGTGAGAAGAGAGCCATTTCTATCACACCTTCCCTCTGCCTATGTATATGCATGCCTGAGCAGGACGAAACTCTGCTTTCTTACAGTGTTATTTATTGGAAGCTGTTACTCCATTGCATTTTTCACTCACAATTTGACACTTCCTCCTACAATGCAGTTGCTGCAGCGAACACATCTTTTCTGTTGTAACTGCTGTCAGTAAAGGAGAGTTAATTTCCTTCTTGCTGATTCTCAATTTGAGCACTGATGTGCCAGGCATTCTGCCTGCAGTTTGCATTCATTATTTCATTTAGTTCTCACGGCAGCCCTATGGAATGGATATTATTGTCTCCCTTTTAAAAAATGTCCAGGTCACAAACATAGTAAGTGGTGCAATAACTATTCAACCTTGATTTCCTCTGATTCCAAACTCTCTGCCCTTTGAATGGGCTGCGTCTCTAGTGTTTGTGCACATAATGTATTATTAGCATTGCATTTAAAAAATGTTTTTAAGTCATTAAATATATATACAACTGCTGCATATAACTTAGATGTACAATTAAATCATCATGATAAACCAAACAATATATTCAGAAGTCAGGGTAATACCTTAAAAGTCCCTGTTTGTTCCCTGTCAACTTCATTCCCTCGGGAGTAATAACCACTTATTCCAAGTTATGTGTTATTAAATCTCTCTCTTTTCTTTAGAGTTTTACTATCCATGTAAGATATATAATACTTATGTATATATATTTAGTTAGTTCGTTCATTCATTTCTAGTGCATTTGTCAATTTATATAAATGAAATTAGTATATATCCTTTTGCAGCTTGCTATTCTCAGTTAATGTTATGCTTTTGAGATTCACCCAATTTGATTCATGCAGCTGCAGTCTATTCCACGGTTGATGGACATCTGGGTAGTTTTCAGTGTTTTACTCTTATGAACAGGGCTGCAAGGAAAATTCTGGTTTCATGTCTGCAGAAGCATATGTATAGGATTGTCTCTAGGATGTATACCGAGTAGTGGGATTGCTGGGTCATAAAACATGCACTTGTCAACTGTATTAAACAACGCCAAATTATTTTCCAAAGTGGCTGCAGCAATTTGCTGTAAGACGAGCAGTTGCTAGGTAGTTAATGAATGTGCCCCTTGCTCATATCTTTGCCAATAATTGGTTTTGTCCAACTTTGGAATGTTTACCAAATTGGTCACTGTGGTTTTGATTCACATTTCTCTGCTCTCTAATGTCCCTTTATTATTCATGTTTTATCTGTGAAATCTTTGTTCATATATTTTCACCATTTTAAAATTTTGTTAGTGGTCTTTCTCTTACACACACACACACACACACAATTTACTCACTCACTTATATATCGTAAATATTCTCTTAGAACACTAATTCTTTGTGAGTTATATTTGTGGAAAGTATTTTCCACTTTGGCTTATCATTTCTTTTCTCTAGACCGACAGAAGTTCTTAAATTTATAATGTTCTTCTTTTTTATAACTTGTGAATCTTAAGAAATTATTCCCTACCCAAAGCCATAAAGTTATTCTCTTATGTCATCTTCAAAAACTATATATAAATTTCACTTATGCATTTAAGCCAATGACATATCTGGAATCAACTGTTGTTTGTGTTGTAAGATAAGCATTCATCTCCTTTTTACATAATGATAATTATTTTTGTATCCCCATTTATTTATTAGTCCACCTTATCCTCCAAGAATGTAGAAGCTCTGTGATAAATTTGATTACCACATATACATGACTATATTTCTATTTGGGTTGAGATTTCAATTATATAAATACATAGATCAGTTTGGAAAGTATAATTGAAGAAACACACAAAAAATGTTAAGCTCCTAAAAATGAAAAGTAGTAAAGCAAAAATACAAAGACAGGGCTTCCCTGGTGGCACAGTGGTTGGGGGTCCGCCTGTCGATGCAGGGGACGTGGGTTCGTGCCCCGGTCCGGGAGGATCCCGCGTGCTGTGGAGCGGCTGGGCCCGTGGGCCATAGCTGCTGGGCCTGCGCGTCCAGAGCCTGTGCTCCACAACGGGAGAGGCCGCGGCAGTGAGAGGCCCGCTTACCGCAAAAAAAAAAAAAAAATATATATATATATATATATACAAAGACAATGCAAGAATATATATTAAAAGATAATATATAATGAACCACTTGTTTTTTCCCCAGAAATTTGCAACCTTTAGTCAGTCTATAAAAATAATATTTCTATCAATTTTATAGGTCTTCTCTAAGGTTTTAAGGTTTTATTTTTCCAGTAAAGACCATTTTGTTATATTTGATAAAATGTACTTTATATATTACTTCTGGTATATGTCATTAAATTTTTTTGCACAGTCTCAATATGAAGCTAAAACTCTATTTTCCTAATTCTCTAAGACATTCTAATCATAAGATGATATATAATTGTATTGCCCCTTTTTCTGCAGGTATTGTCACAACCATATAGCTTCCTTTCTTTAATTTGTTAATGTTTAAAAACATATTGATCAGTTTTCTGTTGTTAACTTAATCTAGGGGCTACCCTCGTGGTGCAGAGGTTGAGAACCCACCTGCCAATGCAGGGGATACCGGTTCGGGCCCTGCTCAGGGAAGATCCCACATGCCACAGAGAAGCTAAGCCCGTGCGCCACAACTGCTGAGTCTGTGCTCTGGAGCCCGGGAGCCACAACTGCTGAAGCCCACCAGCCACAACTACTGAAGCCCATGTGCCTAGAGCCCGTGCTCTGAAACAAGAGGCCACCCAGTTAGAAGCCCGGGCACCGCAACGGGGAGTAGCCCCTGCTCACTGTAACTAGAGAACGCCCGTGCGCAGCAACGAAGACTCAACACAGGCAAAAATAAATAAATAAATAAACAAAAATAAATTAAAAAAAATTAATCTAGAATTTCTGGGAAACAAACAAATGGTTCATTATGTATTATCTTTTAACATATATTCTTTTATTGTCTTTATATTTTTGCTTTTACTACTTTTCATTTTTAGGAGCTTAACATTTTTTTTTGTTTCTTCAACTCTCTGCAAGTATATGTGTGAGACACGACTTATCTCTAGATGAATGTTTAGGAAAAAAATCTATTCTAGGGGCTTCCCTGGTGGCGCAGTGGTTGAGAGTCCGCCTGCCGATGCAGGGGACACGGGTTCGTGCCCGGGTCTGGGAAGATCCCACATGCCGCGGAGCGGCTGGGCCCGTGAGCCATGGCCGCTGAGCCTGCGTGTCCAGAGCCTGTGCTCCACAACGGGAGAGGCCACAGCAGTGAGAGGCCCGCGTACCGCATAAACAAAAAAAACAAAAAAAACAAAAAATAACTATTCTAAAGCTATTTGACTATTGTGTGGAAAATTCAGAATTTATTACTGATTCAGATTCTCTGAATCTGTTAAATTTCCATTTAAATGTTCTAGTTCTTTACATCTTAGTCAAATTAAATTATTCAGGGAATTTATCCACTTAATAAGTTTTCAAAACTACTAGCATACAAATATTCAATTTTGGCACCTAATATTTAAGTTTTAATATCCTACTTTTGTACTTTTATTTACATCTTTATTCCTGTTACAGTTCATTTGTATATTCTCTTTATCTTTATTTATCTTGCCAAAGTTTGTCTATTTGTCTCAAACATAACCCAAGCACTCCTAAGTCAATATATCATTTTAAAATAATTAAAAAGCCACAGGTATTTAAAATTACTCAAACCAATAGATATAAAAAGAAAAAAGGCTGGAAAATAAATATTTAAATGATCACAGTTTCACATTTAAACAAAATAAACCAAAAATATTAAGTAATTATAGACTATGTCTCCTGTTATGATGTAATTTCATAAACAAAAAGTTCATCCTTCTAAAAATTGAGATATAAATAGATAGTAAAAATTAAAGATTTAGTTTAAAACAGTGAACACTCTTTTGCTATGGAAGGTGAAAATATTTTTACACGGTTTTGTTTTAGAGTGGTACCTCCATCTCAAGACCTACCCTTATTTTTCTAAGATATTATGATAAAAGGGAAATATTTATTAATCAGCATTCTTTTAAGCAGTAGAAACTCATCATGGTGGTGGAAAGTGTAATGTTTACTAATGGAAAATGTTATGCTTATTATAAAGCAAGTCACTTCCTCTCAAATTTAAGAGTAATAAATATTATACCAGTACATATAACCGTTTTTTTAACAATGTTTTTATATTATGCACCTTGCAGTAAAATTTTCAATCCCTTTTGAAGAAGGAAGAGGCATATCATTTCCATTTCTCTGAATTAGGATTTTATAAGTATACTTGCAGGAAGTAGTTACTGAATGATAATAAGTAATATGCTGTGGTGTATTAATGAATTCAGGAAATCATTTGCTTCTTCAGGAAAGTATGAATGTCTTGAAATTTTTAAAAATATTAGTAGAATAGTGATGAGAGAGTAAAGATTGAATTGCTTTGAAATGGTAGAGAGAGCTATTTACTTGACATTCATATGCAATAGGGTGAATATTTTAGTGTATTAGATAAATATTTTATCATCTGCAATCCTTATTTAAAAAATGTACATTGACCCCCAGTAAAAATTATACCATGGAGAAACTGAGATTATAGAGTTTTGTACATAAAGCAGAATTTTTCAATACCCCTTACATAATGTTTCCAATAACTCTTTAATATGTTTGCCACCTTAAGATGGAGGATATAGCAAGGAGAAAAGTGGGAAATTGAAGGAGAAAGAGAGTAAAGTACGAGAGCACATTACTCATATTTCTGCTTCCTCACAATGAAACCATAAGGTGGGGTTTGGAGTTCTATGAGAGGCCTCAAACAAATGGAGAAACCTGAAGCTACACAATCAAGAGCCTGAAAAACAGAGTGTCCAGGAGGATAGATTCGGTGCAGAGAGATGTTAGGTTTGGCAAAGGGAAAGAATAGCCAGTTGACCTTGAAACAGCACTATTACATCCATGTGATCTATACATTATTTAGTGGGTCTAGCATTTTCTTTAATTCCTGTTTGTGGACAAAGTACCAGTGCACCATTGAAAGGCAAAGGCTAAAATATCAGGACAAAACTGTCACTAGCAATGAAGTCTTTAATCTAACATAGTGAGCTAGATTAAAGCGGTTTTGGTGATAGCACGGCACAGTTTAAAACAGATGGGACTAATTATACCAGAAAGCTCTCCAATCAAGGGAAGACAAAGCACAGATTTACATCAGAAAGCAGAGAGAATTTAGCGGGTACAGCTGGGATCTCAGGCGTCCTGCCCTCCACCCACAAAATGTAAATTTACATAAGCCACAGAGCCGCAATCCCACTTACATTGGAACATTGTTAGAGATGATATTTATCTAATCAGAAAGACAAAATAATTTCATTGAGCTAGATTTATCAATGTCAAAAGCAAACTAATAGCCCCCCCACAAAGATATCCATGTCCCAATTCCCAGTACAGGTGGAAATGTTACATTACATGGTAAAGAGGAATTTAATTTGTAGCTGGAATTAGGGAGAATGGCTTGAATGGGCCAGGTATGCCTAATGGAATTACAAGTGTTTTAAAAGTGGACGTGGGCGGCAGAAGAAAGATCAGAGTGATGTGAGGTGAGAACTCCACCAACCCCAAAAGGTCTCTCCCCTAGAATCTCCAGAAAGGAACACAGCCCCGCTAGTACCTTGGATTTAGGCCAGGAAAAGTCCAAGCTACAGAAAGGTAAGAAAGTTTGTGTTCTTTTAATCCACTAAATATGTGGTAATTTGTTACAGCAGCCCTAGAAAACTAGAACAGTGAAATTAAACCAAAATTTTGCTTTGTGCTTTTATTTCTTTGCTTCTTTTTCTCTGTATTCAGTGAGGGGGTGTTTATGGGGGAAAAAAATCAACTCAATTATAGAGCACTAGAAAGAAAGGTGTGAGTATACTTGCAGCTCTGCCAAACAGTTCTCAAAGATGGAGAGACGACCAAATTTATGTTTCCTGATAAATCTTTTCAAGTGCCTAATGTAATTTGAGTTTTTTCTTATAACTTTAAAAAAATGATATATTTCATTTGTTCCCTTCAAAATCTACCCACTTTATAAGTTCTACTCCTGTTATCTTTTATCTCCAAACTTTTTTTTTTTAATTTTAAATCTGAAAAGCAATTTCTTACTGATCTTGGATATCCAACTGGTTTCTGAAACTAATTATCTCTGATACTGAGCAAATTGCATTCCCTTCCAACCTGTTTTGGCACCAATCCTTGTTAATAATGTCTTTGTTATTTACACAGCCATTGAATTTAAAACCTTGAGGTTATCCTTTACTAATAACTTTCTTCTTCCATGTCCATCTGGTGTACAAGTCTCTTGAATCTGGCTTTATTCTTTCCTTTACCTTTGCCACAATCTTATTCTCATCATTTCTCACCTGGACTATTGCAATAACATTATAGTTGCTGTCTCTGTTACCATTCTATTTCCCATCCAGACATCTTCATGCTCTTGTGAAGCTTCCCTTACAAAATCCTGTTTTTGATATTAATTTGTTGGCAGTCATCACTTTATTTCTGCTCCCTATTGACCCTAAGCCACAGCCACCCCTCCTCTACAAGTCACATAGTCGTGATCTACTCATGTTCTAGTCATGTTCTTACTCTAATGTCTAATAAAGAGCTTGGAAAAATTCATGTGTCAAATAATATGTGTAAATAAATAAAGGTCAAAATAGTTGAAGCCAGCCCATGCGATAGTAATGGATCAGAGAGATTATATCATCTTTGCTGGTAGTCCACTGACAGAGGAGGAAAAGGAATCTTTTCCTCCTGCAGCTGAAATTGCTTTAATCACCATCACCTGCTTGGTTACTACATCCAAGCCATTTTGACAAACTCAAATTTGATCTATGTATTAAAAGACTGATAATTATTTTAAGAGGCTGTTGTTAATTAACCTAGGACAAAGGAGATTGAAATTAGTACATAAAAAATACACCTACTGTCCAACAACTTCCCTTTATCTTTAGTCCAATAGATAATTTTTAGTATTTTTATTGAAAGCAATAGGTTCACCCAATCTATGAATGCAGATATTGATATGATCTACTAATCAGAACGTTATCAAAATTCTTAAGCTAATGTTAACTCACCTTTAAAAGAGTGTTCCCTGGGGTAAAAAAGTAGGAAAAGTACAACAAAGCAGTTCACCATTTGTTTCTGTCCTTAAACATTGTTCCACACCTGATTATTCCAACAGGCCATTATTTTTTCTTGTCTAAGTTTAATTTTATTTTGTTTTCATTTGTATGGAACCTGGTCAAACTGGCACTCACCCAGACATTAAATGGATCCTTGTTTATTTTCCCTCAGCTCTTTGTGAGGGCTAGAAAAGCACAATGGTGTTATAAAATTGTTGCCTTGTTGTTATAAAACCTCTCCTTTTATAAATTATACTGTCCCAAGAAGTATTATACTATCTTTCATATTACTTTACTAAGCACCAACATTAATATAAAGTAGTATTAAAAAGGCACATGCTGATGATAAAAAAGCTGAGGTTTATAATGGAAATGTAAGTTTTCTAAGCCACTCTGCGTATGCTCCCTTTAAAAAAAGGGAAAGAGAAAAAAAAGTGTTTCTACTTAGGGAATTTGGAGATTCCATCCTCTGTGAGGTGGTTGTGAAGATGACAGAAGGCATCTACATCTATACTGAGGTTGGGATGGTGTCACATATCAGTGAAATAAGCTAGTTTGGAGTGAAAATATATAGGCACTTTTAAGGTTCTGTACTTTGGGTAAAACTTAACACAATATGGTTTCCATGGAAAATGCTAATAAGTAGTAAATTCAGAAGTGAAGGGTTTGAAATTCCAGATTTTTCTCTCCTCGTAAGATAAACTGCTGCTGAGTGCTTAGTTCTGGTTGCATGTTTTTGTCTGTTTTTAAGAAACTGTTTGCTACTGCTATCTTAACTTTAGAAATTCTTTTGATTGAGAAATAACGTTTTTTATTTTATTTTATTTATCCCTAATATGAGCCAACCCCTCTCAAAATGTTAGGTCATTCAGTTGCCTGTGAAGATGTGGAAACGTAGAAACTTTATTGATTTACCCCAGTCCCCAAACCTAGGAAGCAGCAGTTGGTCTCCAAGACTAGCTTTCTCGGCTACAAATCGGTAACCTTGTCACTGCATGATATGATGTATTAGTTTCCTAGGGCTGCCGAAACAATATACTACCAACTGTGTGGCTTAAGCAAAAGAGATGTTTTCTTTCACAGTTCTGGAGGCTAGAAGTCCAAGATCAAGCTATAAACAGGGTTGGTTCCTTCTGAAGGCTGTGAGGGGAAATCTATTCCATTCCTCTCTCATAACTTGGTATGAGTAGTGTGCTGGGGATTCTTCACGTTCCTTGGCTTCTGAATCATTCAGATCTCTACCTTCATTTCATGTGACATTCTCTTGGTGAGCATGTCTGCCTCCGTGCCCAACTTTCCCCCTTTTTAAAGATTCTAATTAAATTGGATTAGAGCTGCTAAATTAAAACTGCACCAGACAAGATGAACAGCCAAAGAAAATTTTATTCAAGGATATTGCAAGAGATGTCTAGACTATTATAATAAAGAGATTGAACTCAACTCTGCTGAGACAAATGACAAGAGAATTTTTAAGCTCTAGGGTGAGCTAGTGGAAAAGTACTGAAGGGGATGTTAGTGGAGTAGACTGGCTGCCTGTGTTTGCTAATTGAGGCTTATTGAAGTCAGGTTCCAACCTTCCCAACAGAGACTAGGAGATAGGGCCTCTGTCTTTCTTAATGATTACATTTCAAGGGGATGGCTCCCAGGTCTTTGAGAAAGACGTTCTTGGTTATAAAGCAAGGTTATATCAAGGTTAAAAAGCCTGGCAAGTGGCTGAGAGAGGATTTACATCTTAATGAGGCAGAGAAAGAACTTAACAATTGCAAGCTTTTTTAATGTCTAAAAAGAAAGAGGTCAGGGGCCAAGTGTCAGGAAGAAACCTGTCTGAAGTTTAGTCAAGCTAAGCAGAACTGTTATGTCCCTCTTAAGTGAAAGCCCACCCAAGAGACAACATTTTAAATTGAGTCCCCACATAAAGATTCTCTTTCCAAATACCCTCACATTCTGAGTTACTAAAGTTAGAACTTCAACATATTTGGGGAGAACACTGTTCAGCTCAAAACACATGGATGTGTAACTCACTAATAACTGAAAAGGAAGACAAATATTTCTAAAATATTTTTGATTCTTGAAATATGATTAATAGGTCAAACTGAAGAAGTTTTATAATAGAAGAGTATAAATTCCACTGTAAAACTGAAAGCAATTTTTGATGCCTTATAATGTATATAAGTGGAATTTTATGAAAGGAGTAATATCTGTAAGATAAGGGCAAGTGAGTAAAGTGTTTTACCCATTATAACTTAGATGACAAAAAACTGTATAAAAACAATTTATGAAAAACATAAAATGTTGGGTTTTATTAAAGTAATATAAAAATATCCTTCTACAATAAACTTAGCCAAACTTTTCAAGATGAACAAATATAAGCAAAACAAACATAAATTGTATTTCATATATTTGTATAATTGTAAAAAAAATCAACGAAATTATTTTTTAAAAGGTCAGGTTTTGCCCCTTAGAAATTCCAATTCAGAAGTTATGTGTAGAAGATATGTCATTTGTATGTAATCATATCCCATGAGATTATTATTAGGGAATTTTGAACAAAAGAAAATCCATAGTCCTTTAAAAAAAAAACAAATGAAAAAGGAATATTCTATTTTTAAATGGTAAGAAAATGAATCAACTTTGGGAGAAGTTTATTTATGCAAAACACATCATGAACTTGTTCATGTCAAATATTGCTAAAGCTAGCTGGGAAATTTGAAAAATGTCTATTTCATGCAATAGGAAATTAGGAGATTTTCTAAAGAATGATGGTCTTTGCGACTGAATAGTGTAACTTCTGAATAATCCTTTCCATCCAACACATGTATAATATTAAGTACTTAAAATATGTTAAACACTAAAGCCGAAATACTGTCACCTCTTCCTATAAATGGTCTTCTACATTGCTTGGTAGATAATTTAGAAACTGGCAGCTTTTCCATATATAGAAGCAGAAGGTATGAGTAATAACTTATGTCATATGTCTGTGCATAATTCTAGTTTAATGGCTGTTATAATTGTGGGACATATATTTGTGGACTTATTTTGGAGCATATGTAGAAGATAAAAAAATCCTCTGAAGTTGATCATTCCATGGGTCAAACCCAAGGGGTGGTCCATATCTCTCAGCTCAGAAAATGAACTTGAGTTGGTGGTCCCTAACTTGGAAACAATATGAGATAATCTCTTGAAATGGGTGGTTTTATTTCTCGGAGGCTAGTTCCACTGTGGAGGTAAAAAGATGGAGATAGACATATAGAGATGTATTGAAAACTAGGAAATAAGCAAAACAAGAAGCTTGCAAAATTGTACCACTCTTAAGGCCTCAGGAAGTTAATCATATTTTTTCCTGGACTTTCAAAGCATAAAATAGCATTGCAGACACAATCCAAGTTATAAGCATACCATTTTCTATAATAAAGGCATGTTACCATAAATTGAGCATTACCTAGTGAAATCCATGGAACGATAAAAAAAAATACAAAGGATATTGAGGGAAAATTACTGTAATATCAGTGAAAGCCTAATGAAATCATGTAATATTTAAAGTAAATACATAAGCCTCATTTTCATTACCTCCACACTTAAATTTTTGCTTAACATACTGAACTCTTAAACATCTAATAATATTTATAATGCCTTTGTCATGTCTTTCCCTCATTTTCTAAAAATTGTGTTAGAAATTTCATCAAATGTTGTGGTCTTACTTAACTTATTCTCAATAATAACAGCAAATTTTATTGAATGTTTATTATGTAAAAGCATCACTCTAAAGATTTTCCCTGTATTACCTTGTTTAATTCTTACCATTTTATATAGATCCTCACAAATGAAGAAAATGACACATGGAGAATCTGAATGTCTTTCTCAAGGTCAAATATGTAGTTAAATGTCATAAGATTCACAGCCGGGTGATCTATGTTTTGTTATGTCAGAGATCCTTAAACTCATGATGTTTTAATGTTCACAAGTATAACACACATATATATTATATACATGTATATACTTATTTTGAAAAACACCCAAAATTTCAGGCAGGTAGATCAGTAGTACAAAATTTTTTAACCTTGACCATTCTTAATACTATATCAGCTCATTACTGGCTGTGACAAAACAGCCTCTAAAGCTGCCCTAATGTAATTATGAGTTTACTAGTTGCAACTCTGTCTTTCCTTCAATAAGAAGTAGTATATATAAAGTATAATAGTAGTATACTAGAAGTACATGGGGGAGGCAGTATTATAGAGATAACTATACATCACCTGAAAGTTATATTGAAATATAAATTATTTGCCATACTGTACAGGATATATTTAGTGCCCCTAAAAACAATTCCCCATCCTATATGGAATTCATCAGTGAGACTGGCTCTGTTATCCTATGGCAGTTTTTCTAGGTTTGACCAATGGGAAGCAGCAGATGCCTATAGGAGGGAACAAGAATGGTAAGTCTGGTTATTTATCTACTTGACTTACTACCTATGGGGTTACCACAGGCTGATTACTGCCTGGATCCAAGAGCACAGCTTCTGTCAGTCAGTTGTTTTGATACAGTTCGTGACTGTGTTCCAGTCATGGCCCCCCTGCTTGTCTCTTGAGAACCAGGGGTGTTAACAGAGCCCTGCTTTTGCCAGCTCCAAACTACTGCACTATTTCTGTGGGTTTTCTACACCCTGGCTTTATCTTGTAAATTTTTCCTTTATTAAACTCTTCTAAATTACAAAATTTCCCATGCCATCTGTTTCCTGTAGGAACCCTACCTGATACCCACACTGTAATTGAAAATAACTTAATTATGGAATCACTTTGACTTTCCTTCAGAAAAACATTTAAAGCTATTCCATATTCTAGTCCAGTATTATCCATCACTATATACTTTCATGCATTCCAGCGTGTAATGGATTATTACTCAGTAAATAGTCACTCTCCTTCCCCACAGCAATAATACCTCTTTGGACAATGTATACCTCCATGCATAGTGTATAGCCCACTATCTGGGTTTAATCACATAGCAAGATAGAGCAAAAGAAGGATCAGCACCTGTGATGAAACCAGAGCTTTTAAATATTCTAGTGTGTTTACTTATTCTCTTGTGCTTCTGTTATCTATGGACACTAAGACAATGTCTTGGGTAGATGCTGCTCCCAGGGGAATGAGGAGACACAGGGAGCATACCTGGACCCAATTCACAGGGTCTTAAGAGAGGTATATGCAGTAAGACTGTATGGGATTAGCATAGTGACTTTAAAGACTCAGTAATTGCTAGTTGTAATTATCACCACCTGATTCGAACATGCACTTCTATAAATGTTTTTACTTAATTTTCTCCATTTGTTTGTGATAAAAGCCAACTGCAAAGTCACACTTGAATCTAAGTTTCTACAAGGATAACCTGTGATTTTTTTACTTGGGGGGTGGGGGGAAGTCAGCATACCTCACAAATTTAATATTAAGATTCTTGCCTATGCCTCAAGGATGTCACTAGGAAATATTAACTACCTAAAGAACTTAATGCATTCCACTCTTCAAGCTGAAGGGAATAACTAATTAGAAAACTGAAAATGGCATACTCGTATCTTACCTTAAATGTTTGTCAACAGCCTCTAATAATCGTGGCATACCTGACACCTTCCCCCTTTTCCCACTCCTCTACCTGCCCTTGAGTCTCTGCCAAAACACAAGTGATCATGGCTGACTCCCTGGCTATAGCAAGCTCTGAATAAAGTCTTCGCATTTCTCAAAAAAAAAGTTTAAGGTAATTTGAATACTATCTAGTACTTATCAAATTGGTTTAGTAACATAAAATGTTTATTATGTGAGCATTTCCTAAGAGTGTTTATTACCATGGTTTTTGATCTATAAAGAAGACTAGTCTATAAAGAAGACTAGAAAATGGTCTCTGCTTTGGAGGGAAATCCAATCCATTCTGGAAGAGAGTTACATGAGTAGATTGTTATTATTCAGTGTAACAGATTTAGTAAATGAATGTGAATTATAAAAGCAGAGAACAATGCTCTAATCCCTTAATATTGGCAAGTATTAGTTAATCTGATTTCAAAGGCATGTATTCTTGTTGGACTCGACTTTGCATTGCTTACATCTGCTTTAAAAATTAAATTACATTACCTTTGCAACTTCTCAACCTTCCTCAACAGGTTTATGTATTCTAAGTTACAGTGAAAACAGTGCAGTCAGCTTTGAAATGCCTAACATATAAGAAGACCAATCACAATCCCTAATTATCTGAACTCTCCCCATCCTGGTCTTGACTTTTAGTGAAAGAAGTATATTAATATCCATTTATTTTATGGTCCTTAGCCCTTTGTTTATATTTCTTTACAAAGCTTACATAAATTTCTTCAAGTATTTATTGCCACTACCATGTTAGACAACAAGTATATAAAAGTTTACAAGATAGATATAATGCAGTCTATATTCTAGTAGGGGAAACCAACATTAAAATACAGTCTTTTGACTACATTTGTGAAAATTGCCATAGAAACACACAGGATATTTTCTACCAGTTTACTTTTCACGTTTCTTTATTTGATCTTCATTGTATATATGGTTCCATTTCTTCACTATACAAATATGTCATAAGGAAACCGTTCATTTACCTCCAAGGAAAAGAAATGACTCTCTAGTTACTTCCCGATCTCCCTGCTTCCCTTCAAACCACCGACAGACTTGCTGATTCTCTGAACACCTTCAATGCCTAATTCATTGGACCTCTTTTTTTCTCCAGCACTCCCTGGAAGTCACTCTTACTAAAGCAACCATGCCCTATGATTTTCTCAGTCAGTGAGCACTGATCTTTAGGATTTAGGTTACATATAAATTCCCATGTATTAAATACAATTCAATCTTTTTGTTTATAACTCAAATCTCAGTAGATTCAAAGTACATGAGAGAAGGTCATAACAGCTCCAATCAGCTCTAGATTATATATGAAGATGAAGTTACTTGCAAAAGTAGAGTAGAAAAGCAATGACTTAAGGGAAAAAATGTATTACCCTTTGCCAAATATTCAGAACACTTTGTGAAATAATATAATCTCCCTTTTGAATTCTACTTTATTGTTAAAACATCTGACCAGGGCTTCCCTGGTGGCGCAGTGGTTGAGAGTCCGCCTGCCGATGCAGGGGACGCGGGTTCGTGCCCCGGTCTGGGAAGATCCCACATGCCGCGGAGCGGTTGGGCTGTGGGCCACGGCCGCTGAGCCTGCGCGTCCCAAGCCTGTGCTCCGCAACGGGAGAGGCCACAGCAGTGAGAGGCCCGCGTACTGCAAAAAAAAAAAACAAAAAACAAATCTGACCATTAACTTCTGGAAAATGGTTCTTGCCCTTGGGGTGGGTGCGTGTGTGTTGTGTACCACGGTAGCTTTCATCTTTAATAGTGAATAGGTGCATAAACTTTAATTGTATATCCCATAATAGCATAGCTACAAATTTACTAAGAATGTTTAAGAGTTAATGTTTTACCTGAGAATGGAAATTAAAGTTTATGTAAATCCCTCTATTAGAGTGTGGCTAAGAATAAGCTCTCAAAAATGGTGATTTGTATTTCATACAATGGTTAGATTTTTTTTAAATAAGAATATTTTGAAATACCTCTAAACTGATGTTTTTCTCAGGGAATATTTTGTTTTTATTTCTCTGAGAGCTTTACCCTCATTTAGAACTTTTATCTTAGTGTTCCAGGGAAAATTATGCCAGTTGCACCTCAAATAAAAGGAAGAAAATTAACCTTTTTTTAAGTAGGGAATGAAATTGAGAACTGAGGAGAAGGTAAATCTTATTTCCCTTGAGGAAACTAATGCCCACCTACTAAGGATAAGTCCCAGGGAGAAGGAAGTGGTCAAATACAGATACAGTCAACCCTTCATATCTGTGGGCTCTGCATCCATGAATTCAAGCAACCACTGATTGAAAATATTTTTTAAAATTCTAGAAAGTTCCAAAAAGCAAAATTTGAATTTGCTGCACACTGGACCATTTACCTAGCATTTACATTGTATTAGGTATTATAAATAACCTAGAGAAACCATTTTATACAAGGGACTAGAGCATCTGTGGATTTTGATATCTGGTGTGGGGGGTCCTAGAACAAATCCCTCCTGGATATCGAGGGATCATAGTACATGATGTAGACTAAGGTAAAATTTCAAAAGAGTGAATGCTTCCCCTACTAGACCTTTAAAACTCTTCAGGGAAATGATGAACCGATATATGTATGTTATGTTGATAATAAAAACTAAAAATGATGGCAAAGCATGTGTAGAAGTAAATCACTTGAACTGGCTGTATGTCATGTTTAGAAAGTGACCTAGTATGTTTAGGAAGATAAGCAATCAGAAATAAGAACCTTCTACCCTCCCCAAACTCACCCTATTTTTTTTATATTTAATTTTTTAAATTTCAAATTGAGTTATAAATGACATAACATTACATTTTATGTGTACAATATAATGATTCAATATTTGTATACACTTTAATATGATCACTAAGTCCAGTTAACATCACCTTACATAGTTACACTTTTTTTCTTGTGATGAGAACTTTAAGATCAACTTTCTTAGCAACTTTCAAATATGCACTGTGGTATTACTAACTGTAGTCACCATATTGTACATTATATTCCCATGACATTTTATGACTGGAAGTTTGTACCTTTTGACCCCTTTCACCCATTTCTTCTACCCCCATCCCTTTCCAATCACCAAGCTGTTCTCAGTATCTATGAGCTTGGTTGTTTTGTTTTTGTTTTATATTCTACATATAACTGAGATCATTTGGTATTTGTCTTTCTGACTTATTTTACATAGTATAATACCTTTGCGGTCCGTCCATGTTGTCACAAATGGCAAGATTTCATTCTTTTTTTATGACTGAATGTATTCCATTGCATATATATATCCATTCATCTGTAGATGAACACAGGTTGCTTCCATAACTTGGCTATTGTAAATAAAGCCACAATAAACATTTGCATGTGCATATCTTTTTGAATTAATGTTTTTGTTTTCTTGGGGTAAATACCCATAAGTGAAATTGCTAGATTATATGTTAGGTCTATTTTTAGTTTTTTTGAGGAAACGCCTTACTGTTTTTTATAGTGGCTGCACCAATTTACAATACCACAAACAGTATGTGATGGTTCCTTTTTCTATACCTCCTTGCCAACACTTGTTGGACGTGCAGGCTCAGCGGCCATTGCTCACGGACCCAGCTGCTCTGCGGCATGTGGAATCTTCCTGGACCGGGGCACGAACCCGTGTCCCCTGCATCGGCAGGCAGACTCTCAACCACTGTGCCACCAGGGAAGCCCTCTCATTGTGGTTTTGATTTACATTTCCTTGATGATTAGTGATGTTGAGCATGTTTTTCATGTTGCTGTTGGACATCTGTATGTTATCTTTAGAAAACTGTCTATTCAGGTCTCCTGCCGTTTTTTTAATCCTTTTACTTGTATAAGTTCTTTGTATATTTCGGGTATTAACCCCTTATAGAATATATTGTTCACAAATATCTTCTCCTATTCAGTAGGGGGCCTTTTAATTTTGTTCAGTTTCCTTTACTGTACAAAAGCTTCCTAGTTTGACATGGCCCATGTCTTTATTTTTGCTTTTGTCCCTTGGCAGAGGAGACAAATCCAAAAAAAATTATTGCTAAGATCAGTGTCAAAGAGCATACTGCCTAGGTTTTCTACAGGAGTTTTATGGTTTCAGGTCTTACATTTATCTTTTTAATCTATTTTGAGTTTATTTTGGAAACGCTGTGAGAAACTAGTCTAGCTTGATTATTTTGCATGTAGCTGTTCATTTTCCCAGCACCATTAATTGAAATGTCCGTCTTTTCCCCATTGTATAATCTTGCCTCCTTTGTTGTAAATTAATTGACCATAAAAGTATGGGCTTATTTCTAAACCCTTTATTCTGTTCCTTTTTTGTCACTACCCTACTGTTTTGATTACTGGAGATTTTTAATATAGTTTGAAATTGGGGAGCAGATTTGTTCTTAAGATTGCTTTGGCTTTTTGGGGTCTCCTGTGTTTGTATATAAATCTTAGAATTCTAGTTCTGTGAGAAATGCCTTTGGTATTTTGATAGGGATTGCACTGAATTTGTAGATTGCCTTGAGGAGTATGGTCATCTTACCCGTATTCTTTTAATCCATGAGTACAGTATATCTTTACATTTGTTTGTGTCATCTCTAATTTCTTTCACCAGTATCAGTTTTCCAAGTACAAGTATTTTACCTCCTTGGTTAGATTTATTCCTAGGTATTTTATTCTTCTTGATGCAATTGTAAATGGGATTGTTTTCTCAATTTCTCTGATAGTTTGTCATTAGTATATAAAATGCAACAGATTTTTGCATTATTAACTTTGTACTCTGCAACTTTACTGAATTTGAGTTCTAGCAGTTTTGGGATGGAGACTTTAGGGTGTTCTATATATATAAAATCATGTTGTTCACAGAGTACAGTTTTACTTCCCTTTTCCAATTTTTATTTCTTTTTCCTAGGATGCATTTTATGTCTTTTCCTTGCCGAGTTGCTCTGGCTAAGACTTCCAATACTATGTTGAATAAAAGTGGCAAGAATGGCCGTCCTTGTCTTGTTCCTGACCTTAGAGAAAATGCTTTCAGGTTTTCACTGTCGAATGTGATGTGAGCTGTGAGAATGACATATGGGGCTTTTGTTATGCTGAGGTGTGTTTCCTCTACACCCACCTTGTTGAGAGTGCTTACCATAAATGAAGTATTTTTTCAAACTTTTTCTGCATCTATTGAGATGATCATATAAATTTTATTCAGTTTGTGAATGTGGTATATCAGGCTGATTTGCACATATTGAACCTTCCTTATCTCTCTGGGATAAATTCTACTTGAACACGGTGTGGATGATCCTTTTAATGCATTGTTGAATTCAGTTTACTAATATTTTGTTGAAGATTTTTGCATCTCTGTTCATCAGGGATATTGACGTGTAATTTGTGTGGGTGGGTGGTGTCTGGTTTTGGGATGAGCATTATGCTGTCCTAGTAGAATGAGTTTGGAAGGATTCCTTCTTCGATTATTTTGGAATAGTTTGAGACAGACAGGTATTAACTTTAAATGTTTTGTAGAATTCACCTGTGAAGTCATCTGGTCCTGGACTTTGGTTTGGGAGTTTTTTTGTTTGTTTGTTTTAACTGGTTCAATTTCATTACTGGTAAATTTGTTTATATTTACTATTTCTTCCTGATTCACTTTTGGGAGATTTTATGTTTCTAGGAATGTATCTATTTCTTCTAGGTTGTTCGTTTAATTAGCATATAATTGTTCTTAGTAATCTCTTATCATTTGTTTCTCTGTAGTGTTGTAACTTATTTCTGATTTTAGTTAAACCTCTTTTTTCTTAATGGGTTTGATAAAGCTTTATTAATTTTTCCAAAGTAACAGATCTTAGTTTTAATTTTTTCTCTATTTTATTAAGTCTCTTATTTCCACTCTGATATTTCTTTCCTTCTTCTAACATTGGGTTTTATTTGTCATTTTTCTAGTTTCTTTAGAGGTAAAATAGTTTCAGATTTTTGTTTCCTGAGGTATGCTTGTATCACTATAAACTTCCCTCTTAGAACTGCTTTTGCTGTGTCCCATAGGTTTTGGATTGTTGTGTTTTTTTCTTCATTTGTCTCCAGGTATTAATTTTTGTTTCTTCAGTGACCCATTGGTTCTTTAGCAGCATGTTGTTTAGATACCATATGTTTGTGTTTTTTGCAGTTTTTATCCATGTAGTTAATATGTAGTCTAATACTGTTGTGGTTAGAAGATATGCTTGACATTTCAATCTTCTTAAATTTATTGAGACATATTTTGTAGCCTAACATATGATCTATCCTGAATAATGTTCCATGTGCACTTGAACATAATGTGTATTCTCCTGTCTTTGGTGAAATATATGTATTAATTTTACCTATTAATTGTATATTTATATCTGACCTACTACCTCATTTAAGGCCAATGTTTCCTCACTGATTTCTTTTTTGTCTGCATGATCTGTCCATTGATGTAAGTAAGATGTTAAAGCCCCTTACTATCACTGTATTGTCAATTTCTCCCTTTATGTTCATATTTGCTTTATGTATGTAGATGTTGCTATGTGGGTGCATTACATATTTATAATTGTCATATCTTCTTGTTGTATTGATCCTTTATCATTATGTGATATCCTTTGTCCTTTATGAGCCTTTGTTTTAAAGAATATTTTTATAGAAGTTTTGCTACCCAGTTTTCATTTCCTTTGGCATGCAATACCTCTTTTTATCCACTCTCTTTCAGTCTGTGCGTCTTTAGATCTGAAGTGATTCTCTTAAGGCAGCATATATATGGGTCTTTTTTATTCAGTCAGTCACTATCTTTTGATTAGACTTAATCCATTTATGTTTATTTATTGAGAGTATATACTTATTGCCATTTTGTTCATTATTTTCTGAGGGGTTTTTGTAGGTTATTTTGTTTCTTCTTTTGTTCTTGTGATTTAATGGCTACCTTTAGTGTTACATTTGGATTCCTTCCTCTTGTTGTGTGTACGTATCTATTATAGGTTTTGGATGGTGGTTACCATGAGGTATGTGTACAAAAAAATAGATATGATTATTTTAAGTTAATGATTTCAAGTTTGAACACATTCTAACCACCTTACATTTTTACTCCTCCCAAGTCTGTTTTTTGATGTCGTATTTTACATCTTTTTGTGTATGTGCATTCCTTATGTACTCAGTGGAAATATAGATAATTGTAATACTTTTGTCCTTTAACCTTCCTATTAGTTTTATAATTAGTTGGTCTTCCACCTTTACTGCATGTTTGTCTTTACCAGTGAGATTGCTTTTTATAACTTTCATATTTCTAGATGTAAATTTTTTCCACTTAGAGAAATCCTTTTATCATTTCTTGTAAGGCCATTTTAGTAGTGCTAAACTCTTTTAGCCTTTGCTTATCCATAAAACTGTTTATCTCTACTTCAAATCTGAATAATAACCTTGGTGGGTAGAATATTCTTGGTTGTAGGATTTTCCCTTTCATCACTTTGAATATACTGTGCCACCCCTTTCTGACCTGCAAAGTTTCTGCTTAAAAGTCAGCTAGTAGCCTTATGGGAGTTCCCTTATATTTAACTCATTATTTTACTCTTGCTTTTAAGATTCTAATTTTTGGCATTTTAATTACAATGTGTCTTGGTGTGGCCTAATTTGGATTCATGTTGTTTGGGACTCTCTGCTTCTTGGACTTGGATGTCTTTTTCTTCAGGTTTGGGAATTTTTCACCTATTATTTCTTCAGATAAGTTCTCTGCCCCTTTCTCTCTCTCTTCTCTTTCCTCCTATAATACAAATGCTATTAGGCTTGATGTTGTCCCAGATGTCTCTTAAACTATCTTCATTTTTTAAAATTCTTTTCTGTTCTGCTTGAGTGAACAAGCTGAGTGAACAGATTGTGTCTTCCAGATCACTAACCAGTTTCTCTGTATCATCTAATCTACCACTGATTCCTCTTAGTGTATTTTTTATTTCAGTTCTTCAGCTCTGTTTGGCAGTTCTTTATATTTTCTAACTCTGTTAAAAATTCTCACTGTTTTCACCCATTCTTCTCCTGAGTTCAGTGAGCATCTTTGTGATGATTACCCTGAACTCTATCAGATAGATTGCTTTCCTCCACTTAATTCGTTACCTGAGGTTTTATCTTTTCCTTAATTTGGAACATTGTTTGCTCATTTTGCCTAATTCTCTGTATTTATTTGTATATGTTAAGTAGATTGGTTACATTTCTCAATCTTGGAGAATTGGCCTTATGTAGGAGATGTCCAAAGGGCCCAGCAGCACACCCCCCTCTGGTCACCAGAGCCGTTTGCTCTAGGGATGCCCCATATGTGGGCTTGTGCACCCCTCAGTTGTGGTGGACTGACTACTGTGGGTGAACTGGTAGGCAGAACTGGTTCCAAGCCCAGATGGCTGTAAGTCTCTGCCTTGTGTGGTGGCAGAGAGCCCTCTGGGAGTGCAGGGTAGGCTTCTCACATGGCTGGCTGTACATTACAGGGAGTCCCAGGGTGGCTGCTGGCCCACTGGAGGGCAGAGCCAGATCCCTGTTTAGCTGGCTACACAGCCCAGGTGGCTCAAGGCTGGTGCCAGCCTGCTGATGTCAGGTCCTTGTGTGGCTGTCTGCATGGCTCAGGAGTTTTAGGGCTGATACCAACACTAGTGATGAATGAGCCTCCAGAGCTAAGAAAGTAGAGGGAGGATTCCAGAATGGCACTTACCAGAACCACTGTTATAGCAGTAGAATGAGTTTCTCAAAATGGCTGCCACTAGTATCTCTGTTCCCAGAGGGATTCCCAGTTGCCTCCTGCCTCTCCAGGAGGCCCTCCAAGATGAAATGAATCTAACCTAGGCTCATTTTAAACTACTCCATCTCTGCCAGGACACAGAGTGTATGAGATTTTGTGCATATCCTTTAAAAGCAGTCTCTCTGTTTCCTATTGCCTGCCTGCTCTCCCAAACATAAGCTCCACTGGTTTTCAAAGCCAGACTTTCTGAGAGCACATCTTCCCAGAACAGGGCGAGCCTGATGTGGAACTCAGACACCTCACTCTTTGAGGAGGACCTCTACAATTGTGATATTCCTCCTCTCTGTGGGTTGCTTACCCTGGGGTTGTAGGACCTGACTATATTGTGTCTCTGCCCCTTACCCATATCACTGTGGTTCCTTCTTCATGTATGATTGTGGAAGGTCTTTTCTGTTAGTCTTCAGGTTATTATCATAGATAATTGCTTTGTAAGTAGTTGTAATTTTGATGTGTCTGTGGGAGGAGATGAGTTCAGGGTCTTTCTCCACCATTTTGGCTACCACCTGTCTTTACTGAATTATTTTATTAGTTATGAGTCTTTTGATGGAGTCTTTAGAGTTTTCTATATATAATATCATCTGCAAATAGTGAGTTTTACTTCTTCCTTTCCAATTTGGATGCCTTTTACTTGCCTAGTTGCACTGCCTAACACTTCTTAATACTATGTTGAATAGAAGTGATGAAACTCACTCTTTGTCATATGGTTTAGAAAGAATTCAGAAAACTTGCATAAACCCAGTGTATGTTGTAGCAGGTATCTGGATTGGAGGTCAGCTAACCTGGTTGCACAAATGTGAGAAAGAGTAACATACTCTACTAGTATAAATGGCAAGTGAAAGCCTAAACCAAGGGCCAGAATAGAGACTCAAATTATTAGTAGTGCTAATGGGATCTAAGTTCAGATAAAGTTCAGATCCTAGTGGTTTCTTTTTTAATGACTAAGATACCTTTTCATGAGGTGCACCAACTCTGGATACTTCAGAAATCGGTGTAT
Source organism: Delphinapterus leucas (assembly GCF_059928025.1). Classification (NCBI taxonomy): domain Eukaryota; kingdom Metazoa; phylum Chordata; class Mammalia; order Artiodactyla; family Monodontidae; genus Delphinapterus; species Delphinapterus leucas. The sequence goes on from NC_143134.1 coordinate 34,003,662, forward strand.
TGGATACAGGGGCTGATGTTTAAAGTTAATATCTCAAAAGATTTTTCAATTAAAAGATAGCATAAAGAGGCAATATATACAAGAGGAACCCAGGACCAGTGCAATGAGAATATGTAATTTTATCCTTGTATCCTTGGCACAAGAAATGGCCTGAACACCATAGGAAAGAGATGAACAGTCTTTTTATAGAGACAGATTAGATTTTAAATTGATTAAAGTGGTATTTATTTATAAATATACTGTGTGATTTTAGTTGGATGATAGTGAATTAACTTTAAGTCTATTTTCCCCCACCAGCAGTGGGAATGAACTTTGGGGAAAAATTGCTTAGTTTTAAATAAATACGTTACCCAAGGTTATATGTATTTTCTCAGTCTACTTTAGAGACCTCTTCTCTGGTCTTTACTTCTCCTCATACTATATACCCATCTGGTTAAGATTTACCCCTACTCTGTGTAGTACCAGCATTGAGATAGTCATCTGCCCTACATTCCTTCACTGAATCTTATACCACTATCATAAAACTTTTAAAATGTTACATAGTTAAGCTGATTTATATAATGAAGTAGTGAGAGATTCAACAAGTTCTCTGCTTACCAAGTAAATAAGGCAAATGAAGCAAATGCCAAAATCAGGAATTGAGGGGTGGGGGGTATCAGTACTAATGTTACATAAATTGGAGGATTTTTGTCAATAATATTTTGTCAAAAAATTAGATGAAAGAAATATAGAACAATGCAAATTACAAAACTGATGAAAGAACTTAAATAGACCTATTAAAAGTAAAAAGAATCAATTTTTTGTTTTTGTTTATTTTTTGTTTTTTTTACAAAAGGCTGAAAGCAGATGGTCTTTCTGTTGAGTTCTACCAAAAGCACAAACAGAATCCTTCACATATTCTTTAGAAAATAGAGGAGGAAAATGTTTTCCAATTCATTCCTCAAAGCCAGTATTAATCTGATACCAAAAACTAGACAAAGATATTACACAAATTATTGATCAGTATCTCATGAGCATGGACACAAGTATTCTCAAAGTAAGAACAAATAATTCAGCAATATATAAAAGGTTAAACAGCATGATCAAACAGTTTAGTCCAGGAATGCAAATTAACATCTGAAAATTAATGCAATACTTTACATTGATAGGATAAACATAAAAACCACACAATCATTTCAATAGATGCAACAAAAGAAATTGACAAAATCCACATCCATTAATGATAAACATTCTCACCAAATGAAGACTAGAAATCAACTCCCTAAACCCAATAAAGAAAAAAACCTACCATAAACATACAGTTTACATGAAACTTAATGGTAAAAACTTGAATGCGTTTTCTTGAAGACTTTTCACTACTTCTACTCTACAGTGTCCTAGAAATTTGATCAAATGAAATAAGGAAGGAAATCAAAAAGAGAAATTAAGAAAGAAATTAATGTTACCTGCTTGAGAAAATAAGTAATCCTGTCTTTATTGTCAAACTGCATGATTCTTGATGTAGGAAATCCAAAGGAATTCACAGCAAAACTAAGAACTGAAACAATTTGAGGAATGTTTCTTGGTGAAAATCAATACAAAATTGTTTCTACATGCTAGCAATAAACAACCTGAAAAGAAAATTAAAACAGTTTCATTCACCATAGCATTGAGAGAATAAATGAACTTCCTATAGATATGTTGTAAGGTTCAGTCTCATCAATTCCATAACTCCTTTACATAAAGCAATAGTGTCTGGTACCTATACTAGCAATAATGGTTGAATCTGTAAAAATACCTTCTCATGAACATGATCAACCTAAACATTAGGAGCTTGAGGTTCTGTGAGTGAGGGTTATAGGAGTTTTCTTCACCTGGAATCTGATGTGTGGGCAGCCTGTCTGAACCTTATGAGGAAGCCTTCAAGCTTATACTCCTTCCCATTCATCCAGGGTAGAGTTCAATTATAGTAAAAAAAAAAAAAAAAAAAAAAAAAGATGCTATCGATTATAATTGACTAATCTGATGTAGAAATATTTAGGGTTACCAGAACAAAGGAAGAATGAAGACAATACAAACATACACACACAAAATGATCCTAAAGGAACCAATTAATTTATAGAGAAAAGGTAATAAAAAACTATGATTATATATTCTAGTTTTTTTACACTTTAGTAGAAGCTGTATCTGAGAATTTCACCTGTGTTATGAACTTGCTCTGCTTACTCAATTTAGGGATCTGGAGCCGATGGTTCTGGAAGTAATTTAATTTAGTTTTATCCCCAAGGTTCCACTGTCCATATCCCATTTTCACTGAGTATGCATAGATAAGTGTTCACACACACATGCTAGCACACATACCTAACTTAAACTCATACTGTTGTAAGACAGCAAAAGAGAATTATAATTATTTACTTTCCTTTCCAAAATTGGGAATATTGTAGAAATTCACAATTGTTTTCCATGTGCATGTTTAGATATGTAAATTAGTTATTCTTGGAAATAGTGCAACAATAACCAGGAACGAAAACCCTGTTTTTTTCTTTGCTCACTAACATTGAAGCTTAACATGATATTTATTGATTGACCACTGGTGTACACTTTGTCCAATGATGACCCTACTGACTTTTTAATATCTAATTTTAGAAGGGTATGCTGTAACCTAACTCACTCTGAACTATGTACTTGCAACACATTTCCAGAAGTGGTACCCAGGACATCTTAATAAAAATTACAAAGAATTCAGAATAAAGTAACAATTTAAATAAGATAGCTAGCAAAGACAGAAAATACCAATACAATATAAGGATTTGGGGTACTGACAAATTGTAGAAATAATATATTAGGAATCAGGAAGGATTAAACCCTAAGCTGCTAGAAGTATTTGCCTCTAATGAGGAAACGTTTTCATTTACAGTGGGAAATAGCACTTTCTATAACAAAAAAAATTAATTGAGGTCTAAAAACTCTGACATATAGAGCTAATTTTTTGACCTTTAAAGAAAAAGAAATTGTAGAGACATCCCAGCTGGAGAAAAAAAAATCTCAAACACTAGATTTGGGCTTCTCATATATACCATTCAAAGCACAGAGAAAATGAACCCAGTTTTACAGCTGTTGGAAGAATAAATGTGTTGCCTACGAAAAACAAATCATTTCTGCTCAAATACTGACACAATGTTTAGAAATTCTAAAACTGCAGAAACTAAGTACAGCAGCATTTTTTGTTCTCCTTAGCAAAATGCAGACAATCTAAGATAAAGTCAGGAATGCATAAACTTTGAAACAGTGGTGTAAATACCATATTCATTTAATTATAGAAAAATCAAAGTTATATTTTAAAAATATAAACATTATAGGCATAATAATACAAAATATGAAACAACACTAACAGATTTGCAGATGAGATAAGTGGTAGTGGATTATTATATTTCTAATTGTCCCATTTTTCATATTAAAGAAGTATCTGATTAAATTTTAAATATTCAAAACCATAATAAAAGAGAACTCTATTTTTCATATTTTGATATTTTAGAAGAGACTAATGATGCCAAGAAAAAAATGTTACTTAATTTTACTCTTTTTTTAGTTGATTTTGTTTGGTAGTTAAATTCTCCTTTTGATCGTTATCAAATCTGGATATATATGTTGGGAAATCTATTGACCTACACATACTTTAAGAAATATTTAACATTACTATTCTGTCTTCTAGGCCCCTGTGGAATTTCCTCTATGAAAGAAGTAATCCTGCTTTTGTCTACTCTATTAATTATGCTAGTTTATATTATAGGACAGCCACTTTTTACACTGGAATGTTTCAGACACATTGGCCCTGGAGTAAAAAGATGAGCTATAGGCTTCCTTCTCCCTTCTGGGAAAGGCATCTGTCATCGATAAAATTTAAGTACTTTCTTCAAAGGCTATAAATTTAAGCTTTTACTGAGGTCTGCTGATAAAATAATTTTCTCTGTTTAAAAAAAACTACTCATAAGATTTTAAATTTTATTTTAAGACATTTTCTTTTCAGTTGAGGTTTTTGGTCTAGGCCTCAGAAGACATGTTGTTCTTGGCATGTTTTTACTACTTACTAACTTTATAATAATGGATATGTCTAACCTTTCTGAATCTCAAGTATTTACCCAATAGGTAAAAATAAAATAGTTATCTATTCTCTCATCCAGAGTGGCTGTAAGGGTGAAATGAATATTGAAACACTGGGATACAAAATGCTCTTGATTTTTCTCATATCTCACTGAGATTTTATTCTCATCCTTCCCTGATAAGTCCTTCCCATCTTTAAGACACCCCCCACCTATTAAGTTCAGCATCTCCCAGAATTCAGTCCTCACCTCCTTTCTCTTCTCTCCTTTCTCCATTTAAGGCCCTTGTTGCAATATCTCCTCAGTCTACCCCAGATATGTTGCTATCCCTCAAACATCTATTGTGGAAGTCTCCTCCCTGCACTCCAGAATCATACATCTAACTGTCTTGGATGTTGAAGAGACATCATGAACTTAACCTGTATGTGCTTTCCCAGTGTTTCCTAACTCAGTAAATGGCACTGTCATTTTTCAAGCTGCTCACACCTCAAAACTTGGAGTTATCATCATCTTTTTCTCATGTCTTAGCATAGCCTATTAGCAAATCTTGTTTCATTAAATTTTACAATAAATCTTAAATCTAATTCTTTCTCCACATGTCATATCCTACCAACCTAGCCACCCAAAGCATCTCATGCAGGCTTGAGCAATAAACTTTTAATTGATCTCCATGCTCCCACTTCAGTTCTTTACAATCAATCAGTTTTTCACGCAACCAGAATGCATCTTTTCAAATGTCAATTAGATCATGTTATTCTCCTCCTTAGTCCTGCCTCCCAAACTTCCAGCACACTGGGAATAAAAAGTCCTTCCTATTGACTACTGCACCCTACATAATCTAGCTTCTCATCCTTTAACTCTCCCACTGGGTTACTTTTCTCCAGACTAACCAGCCATCTTGCAGCTCCATAAACAGACAAGGCATGCCCTGTCATTAGAGTCTTTGCATTTGTTCTTCAGACTGCTGAAAATAGTCTACTCTAGGACACTCCCATAGTATTCCTCCTTAGTTACATGTCTCTTAACCTCACCTCTTCAGAGAGATCTTCCCTTTATCACCTCACCTAAAAATATACCCTTCTGTATAACCTTATCCTGCTTAGTAGATAAAAATTTAATACTAGTGTTCACTCTTCCATGTTTGCAATATCTTTATCTTGAGAGAGATTATGGATGGGAAGAGAGGGAGAGGATCTAAAAGAAAATGTGGGAATAAAACCGGGATATTGGGACTGCATCTTGTACCGAGGACAAATCAACCAGGAGTCGGATCAGAGGATTTTCATAGTTTCCTTGCATAAATTCTGTTTAAAGCTACAGTTATATAACCTTTTGCATTGATGAAAGAGTTGACAATGTTTACTGGCATACATACAGTGTTTCAAAAGACAGTGATAATGCTAAACAGTTACTTTATTAGACACATAGGCTGCTGAATTGGTATAACTTCTATGGTTATACTACAAAGTACAAGTTATATTTATTGAAAATATGTATTATATTTCATTTGCAGTTTGTTTTTGGTCTTGGTCATAAACTCTTTAGTTTCTGGGGAAAAAAATGAATAAAAAACTTTTTTACATTATACTATGCCAACAGACCCAATTTTCAAAAAACAGGATTATCATAGTATCTAATCACAAATCAAAGCAATTAGTATAGTATATATGGTGGTATAATAGTATACTATATAGTATATATATGTAATATAGTATATTACAGGATACATAAATTAGAATCATTAAGATATTGAAATAGCATGTGCAATTACTGTTATGATAAATACATGAAAAATCATTCTCAGATAAAATAGCTTACTGCATACTCATGGCATAGTCCATGAGTTGACTAATTGACTTAAATAACCATGTGCCTAAACACGCAAAATCACAATGACCACAATCTAACATGGTCAAAAGCATTAGTTTATTTTTGTTTTCAGATTTTTTTGGTTTATAACATTATATAAGTTTCATGTGTACGATATTATATTTTGACCTCTGTATAAATTACAATGTGCTCACCACCAACGATTTAGTCTCCATCCCTTCCCATACAGTTGACCCCCTTTACCCATTTCACCTTCCCCTTACCACCTTTTCCTCTGGTAACCACTACTTTGTTCTCGGTATCTGTTTTTGTTTTGGTTTGTCCATCTTTTTTTTAAGAACAAATTTCACCTATGAGTGAAATCATGTGGTATTTATCTTTCTTCATCTGACTTACTTCATTTAGCCTGAGGCCTATCCATGTTGTCACAAATGGCAAGATTTCATCTTTCTTATGGCTGAGTAGTGTTCCATTGTGTACATATACCACATCTATTTTATCCATTCATCTGTCACCCACTTAGGTTGTTTTCACATCTTGGCTATTGTAAATAGTGCTGCAATGAACGTAAGAGTGCATATTTTTTTGAATTTGTGTTCTTGTATTATTTGGATAAATATCCAGAAGTGAAAGAGCTGGGTAATATGGTGGCTCTATTCTTAATTTTGTGAAGAAACTCCACAGTGTTTTTTATAGCGGCTGCACCAATTTACATTCCCACCAGCAGTGTATGAGGATTAACTTTTCTCCACATCTTCTCCATCACTGTTATTTCTGGCCTTTTTGATAATAGTCATTCTAAAGGGGGTAAGGGGATATTTCATTGTGGTTTTGATTTGAGTTTCCCTAAAAATTTGTGATGTCCAGCATCTGTAGGGTTGGCCACCTGTATGTGTTCTTTGGAAAAATATCTATGCAGTTTCTCTACCCATTAAAAAAATGTTTTTGGTATGTGTTATTTATATATTTAGGCTATCAAGTCCCTTTCAGATATGATTTGCAAATATCTTTTCCCAAATATCTTTTAATTAGGTTGTCGATTCATTTTGTTGATGGTTTTCTTTGCTGTGCACAAGCTTTTCAGTTTGTAGTCCCATTTATTTATTTTTGCTTTTGTTTTCCTTGCCAGAGAAGACATACCCAGAATGATATTGCTAGATCAATGTCATAGTGTACTGCCTATGTTTTCTTCTAGGAGCTTTATGGTTACAGGCCTTACATTCAAGTCTTTAATTCACTTTGAGTTAAATTTTTTGTGTAGTATGGGATAGTGGTCCAGTTCCATTCTTTGAACATGGCTGTCCAGCTTTCCCAATCATTTATTAAAGAGACTATCATTTCTCCTTGTGTGTATTTTGCTCCTTTGTTATAAGTTGTTCATATATATATCTAGGTTTATTTCTGGGCCCTCAATTCTGTTTCACTGATCTATGTGTCTGCCAATACCATGCTCTTTTGATTAGTATAACTCTGTAATATAATTTGAAATCAGGGTGTGTTATACCTCTGGCTTTTTTTCCCTCAGGATTGCTTTGACTATTTGGGTCCTCTTGTGGTTCCATATAAATTTTAAGTTTTTTTGTTCTGGTTCTGTGAAAGTTGTCTTTGAAATTTGATAGGGATTGCACTGAATCTATATATTGCTTTAGGTAATATGAACATTTTAACAATATTCTTCTAATCCATGAGCACGATATATCTTTACATTTCTTTGTGTCATCTTCAGTTTCTTTCAGCAATGTCTTATAGTTTTCTGTGTACAGGTCTTTTACCTCCTTGGTTATATTTACTCCAAGGTATTCTTTTTGTTGCAATTGTAAATGGGATTGTTAACTTCCTTCTGCTGGTTTATTAGTGTATAGAAATGAAACAGGTATTAGTATATTGGTTTCTTTACCCTGAAACTTTACTGTATTTGTTTATTATTTCTGATAGTATTTTTGGTGGAGTCTTTAAAGTTTTCTATATATAAAATCATGTCACTTGCAAATAGTGACAGTTCAACTTTCTGACTGAAATGCCCTTTATTTTTCTTGCCTAATTGCTCTGGTTAGGACTTCTAATACTATGTTTAATGAAAGTGGCAAGAGTGGGCATTCTTGTCTTGTTCCCGATCTTGGATGTATAGCTTTCAGTTTTGCACTAAGTGTGATGTTGGTTGTGTGTTTTTCATATATGACCTTTATTAGGTTAAGTTCCTTTTATACCCATTTTATTGAGTATCATAAATGGGCATTTGAATCTGGTCAAATGTTTTTTCTGCATCGGTTGAAGTGATATTGTTTTTATCCTTAATTTTGTTAATGTGGTGTAACATGTTGATTGACTTTGCAGATGTTGAACTATCCTTGCATCCCTGGGATAAATCCCATTTGATCATGGTGTATGATCCTTTTAATGTATTGCTGAATTCTGTTTTCCTATACTTTATTGAGGATGTTTATACCTATGTCATACAAGATATTGGCCTGCAATGTGTGTGCGTGTGTGTGTGTGTGTTCAATTGCACTCTGATCTTTATTATTTCCTTCCTTCTACTGACTTTGGGCTTCATTTGTTCTTCTCTTTCTAGTTCCTTTAGGTGTAAGGTAAGATTGTTTGAGAGTTTTCTTATTTCTTGAGGTTGGTCTGTATTACAATAAACTTCCATCTTAGTACTGCTGTTGATGCATCCTATAGATTTTGATGTCATATTTTCATTTGTCTTCAGGTATTTTTTTATTTCTCCTTTGATTTTTTTCTTAACCCAATAGTTGTTCAGTCTCCACCTATTTGTGACTTTTCCAGTTTTCTTCCTGTAGGTGATTTTTAGTTTCATTTCATTATGATCTGAAAACATGCTTTATATAATTTGTCTTCTTTGTTTTGTGTTCCAACATATGATCTATCCTTGATAATGTTCCATGTGCACTTGAGAAGAATGTGTATCCTATTGCATTTGGATGAAATTTTCTGTATAAATCTCTTAAAACTATCTGATCTAATCTTTCATTTAAGGCCACTCTTTTCTGTGGACATTCCATCTGGATGATCCATTCATTGATGTAAGTGGGTTGCAAAAAGTCCCCTACAATTAGTGTGTCACTGTCAATTTCTCCCTTTATTTCTGTTAATAATTGCTTTATATATTTTAGTGCTTTTGTGTTTGGTGCATATATATTAACTGTTATATCTTCTTGATGAATTGTCTCCTTTCTTATTATATAATGTTCATCTTTGTCTCTTGTTACCTTGTTTGGCTTGAAGTCTATTTTGTCTAATGAGTATGGCTACACTCACTTTATTTTGACTGCCATTTGCTTGGAGTGCTATCTTTCATCCATTAAATGTGAGCCTATGTTTTTCTTTAGAGCTGGTGTGAGTCTCCTGGAAGCAACATATAATTGGGTCTTTTTTTAATCCATTCAGTCACTCTGTGTCTTTTGATTGGCTAATTCACTCCCTTTACATTTTGGGTGATTATTGATAGATGAGGTCGTAGTACTTCATTTTATCTTCTGGTTGCTCTATATCTGCATTGTCCATTTTTCCTTGTGTTTGTCTGCCATTTAGTTTGATGGTTTTCTATGATTTTTCTCAGTTTTTTTCAACTGATTTTTCTGTTTCCTCTTATGTTTCATGTCTCTTTTCTAGATTTATGTTTTGTGGTTACCATGAGATTTGTATAAAACCTCTCATAGACAAGAAGGTATCAGCAGAAAATAACTATTTTATCTTCATTTGCCATAACAATTCCCATGTTTTTCCTCTTTATAGTTTTATCAAATTATCAAACTATCAAACTATTTCTTTAAATATACTGTTACTTTCTCCCTCTCTTTTCCTTCTGGCTATCCATTATTCTAATACTGCTCTTCCTAACAGAGTGGGATAGTTTTCATAGAGCTCACGAATTTTCCCTTCTATATGGTCTGCTTTACTTCCAGTGCTTTTTAATGCATTCTTCCATCTCATTGAGTTCTCCAGCTCCAGAATTTATTTGGTTATTTTTAGAGTTTCAATATCTTTAGTAAAGTATTTCTTCTGTTCATTAATTTTATTCCTGAGCTCATTGAACTGCCTTTCTGAGTTTTCTTGTAGCTCTTTGAGTTTCCATATGACAGCTATTTTGAATTCTTGGTTAGTTAGATCATCATATTCCATGACTTTGTTTGGTTTCTGGAGAATTGTCATTTTCCTTTTGTAATACCATGTTATTGTGGCTCTTCATGCTTGATGAGTTGTTCCTCTGCTGGCACATTTGAAGTAGCAATCACCTTTCTTCTTAGGGTAAACCTTTTTTTTTTTTTTTTGGTGCGTTACGCGGGCCTCTCACTGTTGTGACCTCTCCCGTTGTGGAGCACAGGCTCCGGACACGCAGGCTCGGCGGCCATGGCTCACGGGCCTAGCCGCTCCACAGCATGTGGGATCTTCCTGGACCGGGGCACGAACCCGTGTCCCCTGCATCAGCAGGCAGACTCTCAACCACTGTGCCACCATGGAAGCCCTTTTTTTTTTTTTAATTCTAAGAATTTATCATGCTAGTAATTAGAGGTCTTTCTTGTTTTTCAGTAGGCAGCGGTATAGCACAAATTAAGTTTGTCTTACCTGAGTTGCCTCTGGCCATATTTCAGAATGGGTACTTTCCACCACCTACCATCTTTGTCAGAGGTGTTGTCTGGAACCCTTGTCACTGCTTATACCTCTGAAATCATATTGTCTTGCTGCTGCTAGTGTTACTGGTGTTGCCACCTGGTGCACCGGGATGGTGGACACCTTCACTCCATCTGGGGTCTCCTGGGTAACAGGCTCCACCACTGCAAGAAAAGGGAGAATGTTGAGGGAAAGCCAGGGTAGGGGTGTCTCTGCTTTGACCAAGGTTGTCAGGTTTGTGGGCACCACCACTGCAGATGGGGGAGGTTGGATTTGCAGGTGCCTCAAGGGATGAGACTGCAGATCCCACTGCCATCTGGTTCCCTGTGACCACAAATACCCCTGCAGCCAGGAGGCCAGTGTTGTGTATGCTCTGTCCCCTGATGCTTCCTGGTTCTCTGGAGCTGTAGGTTCAGCTGCTACAAATGGGGGTCCAAGATTACAGGCACTGCATCTGTTGTTTCCCTGGTTTTGCCTCCTATCTTCTAGTCCACCCACATTTTAGGTGTACAGATATATGGAATTCTCTGCTGCCCATGCATGTTGGACAAAGACACATTTGAGTTATGGCTGTTTTACCATTTGTAGGTGGAAGGGAAAAGACAAAGGGAACATCTCACATTGTCTTGATGCTGATGTCACCCTTGAAAAGCATTTATTAAAGAGTCTTATACACAGCATTTTCTAAATCAAAAAATTTTTGCCTTTAGTAGTTTAACTCCAGATAGTCACTTACTCTTTTTGTTATTGTCTTCTTATCCCTCTTTTTGAGGTAACTGCATTGAAATAGGCTTTGGACTGAAGAACATATTCATGGGAAATAAAATATATTTAATATATTCCCTTTATGAATATTTAAAAATATGCCTTTTAATATTACAACTAACAGTGCAGGGATGATGATCAGGGTTGGGAGGTTTCAGAGGTAGAATACAGTGATGGATTTCAGGGAAAGAAATTTTCAGTTACACTGTACCAACCCCTCACCATCCATCATTCCATCTTCATAGGTCAGAGATAGCATGTAGACTATGATGGGATAACATTCATAATGTCCCTTGTGGACTTTATTTCATAATTTAAAAAATCATAATGAAAATAACAAGTTCAAAACAATTATTCCAAAAGATTCTGCCTTGTCTCATTCAGACCGCCCTCCTCTCTTTATTCTACCGCTAAATAATTTTGTGATTACATGCTCTCATTGCATCTTCTCTCTCTTTTCTCTTAAGCCTAAACATCACTCTTACTTCTAACCATGCCATCCCTCTATTTAGAAGCCACCAGTGACTCCTCATTTCCTACAGAGTGAATTGTAAACCACTTAGATTTTCAAAACCATTTGCATTCTGACCCCAGGCTGCTTATATAGTTGATTCCCTATTAGGAGCTCTCTTCCTCAACAGCACTGAGCAAATAGCTATTCTTTTAGCCCAGTCTATGCTTTTCTGGGTCTATGGTTCTATTTCTATTTTCCTTCCTAATGGCATGCAGTGCCTTCACTAAATCTGTAAAAGTAAATGCTATTTACTATGCTACATCCATATCATAGGCAATGGCTTGTCTGTGAACTTTTTAAAGTCACCCTAACATTCAATTTCTTCAATTTCATATAGTCTATTTTTATATCGTTTTTGTTATGGACCTACACATCAAATGCTTACAGTGATGGGTAGGTCATTTGTTCCCTTTCACTGGAAATATGTAGGAATAGAACAGATATTTGATGGAACAGCTGTAGGAGGAATTATAACATTGCCTCTTGCCTAGGGATTTAGATTAAAAGAATAACCATGTGTCTTTTGATTCATTCAGCCCTCTCTTAGGTGATTTCACATATTCTCTGACAGAGTTACCAGCTATTAATCCAGTATCTGACCACTTCCCTCCTGGATTTAATCGTGCTTTCTGGAATGTTGACTTAAAATAAAGCAAATAAAAAATATGTAAAAAAATAAATCTAGACAAGTAATCACATAAAAATGTTCTTTCTCCAAAATCTGCTCTTCATTAATTCTGCCTGACAAAGCTGCCTCTGATTGCTAAGCATAAACCTAGTGCTGTCTGGTGGATACTGCTTCCCCAGCAGTCTTATAGAGTTTCATAGCTGACATTGTTACATTAAAAGTAACTGGGGTTGTGGAGGCAAAGCCTGTATTTCTATCAATTCTCTAATGTTATTTGTAGAGCTATATAATACTGATGTCACATATACTCGAAGCCCCAAAGTATCTATTTTTCTGTGTGATTTGGAGGGTGATAATAACCTTCTCTTTGTAGTATTCCTCCCATTACTCCTGTCCCTTTATTCACATCATAGCATCTAGTCACATGATCTCTTCTTACCCTGATTTTCTAATTCTTTCTGGCCTTCATTTCCTTTTATGATACAAATTAGTCAATTATTTTATTGCTAGCAAACCCTAAACCTGATCAGTCTGTGTGCTATCCTGGTACAAATTTCTAGATTCTCTGGTAGTAGTACAAACTGTTGGTATCAGGTCCATGCTTTACAGGAGGAAGGCAGCCTATTGAAAAATACCTGTAATCCTTTTCTAAAGGTGTTTTTTTTTTTTTTCCTGGGCTGAGAAGTACACTGGTCCAAATTCAAGGCAAACCAGAGTGATAGAGCATAAGTTCCCCAGAAGAGACCCTCATCCAATGACATTAGTAATTTGGTGGATAAATACCACATAATTCTTGTTCCTTAGTTGGGAGAGCTGAGGCATATATTTGATTGTCCCTAGACTACCACAGAGAAACTGACCTTTCAGTGCACACAGTGGTAACTGGTTCGATAATGCATACTTTATTTCTCCATTTTTTTCCCTTCCCATTGTTATTTCCTGCTACCCTACCAATATTTTATTGTATCACTTTCTAAAGAAACAATACTCAGATCCTTGTTGTCTCGGGTCTGCTTGCAGGAGAACCCAAATCAAGTGAGTTGGAAACAGAAGAGGTCTTAGGAAGTAAACTCTGAGGATAGGGTTGGGGGAAATCATATCACTTGCTGGCCAGATGAAAGTAAACACTGCATTATTGATAGTAAAATGAGGTATTGAAAACCCCTGGCTTACTGAAGTACTCCACTTTCTAAGACTTTATAAACAGTGTGATTTATGATATTGGTGGAAAGGTATCAACTAGCTTCATAAATAATGTAAGCACTTAAGAGATGTAAGGAATGCTCTTAGATGGATCATGGAGTTGTCTGGCTACCATAAGAGTAATCAAACCTTAGTCACAAGATTTGCTTTCTGCTGCAGGTAGTGTGATTAACTAGAAAAATTCAGTGCAACTTCTAGCACATGGCATGTTGCTATTGATTTGCAAATACATTCCTTCGAATCCCTATTGAGAAGGAGAAGCAGGAGTATTTTGCATTCATCTGACATCGGTAGTTTAGGTTTATGATAGTGCCCCCATGGACATATTTACTCTGTATAGTAAAAATGGACCTTCATTGTAGACATCCCACAGATGAACACATTAATCCACTCTATTGATGATATGATATGAATTGGACCTGGTAAGCAAGAAGTGACAAATTGTCTGGATGTCCTCATACAATACCTGTACATGAGAAGATGGGAAATAAATCTTACAAAGATTCAGAGGGCTATCATTTTGGGTAATTTGGGGGAGAGGGTTTATTTGGGGCATGCTGAAACATCCAAGGTAAAGATGTTGTGCTTTGTACCTTCTACAAACAAAGAACAACACTTAAGCCTACTAAGTTTTGGAGAGAGCTCATAGTAAATTTTGGAATATAGATTGGACCCATTCAGCAAGTGATTTGGCTACTTCTCAGTTTTAAATGGAACCAGAACAAAAGAGGGGTATGCAGCACGTTAATGCCTCAGTATACATGACCCTCACCGTTGGATTACTTAAGTCACTATAGTCCGTGGTGCTGGAAATATCTAAGACAGATAAAAATGTAGTGTAGAGTCTCTCATAGCCTTAATAAAGCTACCTAGGGTTCTGGAGTGAGATCCTGCCATCTGCAATGATAATTACTCTCTGTAAAGCAGCTTTAAGCCTGCCACAAGGCCCAAGTAAAAACTAAAGACTTGATAATATGACTGAAAATTATTATACGACCAGAGGTTCCATTATGAACTGTATAGTCAGACCCAAGTCATGAGATTGATTAAAAATAGTACCAATCCATTATAAAATGGAAATAGTACATTTGGGATAGGCCTGAAAAAGGTCCAGGGGATATCAGTAAGTTGTTCCAAAGAGCATTAACTAGAGTCAGATGGGCTATTGAAGAAAACAAGCATATAGACTGTCTATATCACTACTGCAGTATATTGGACCTGATAGCATCAGAGAGAGCCTTAGCCAGTACTTCCAACTTAGGACTCAGAAAGCATCCAACTAACATCATGACATCCTGCATAATATTACCTCAGACTAAGGGTGCCTGAGATGTGACAGTGACACATGTCCATGGGATACTCTGGTCCTGCTGTATACTTTATTGCCTAGAAGCTGACAGATTAATAGAACACTGGAATTACCCTAAGACACAACCAAGGTATTATGAAGACACCCTGAAAGTTTTGACTGCTGTTCTCAAGATGAGGAATAAACTTCTAACTGCTGGCCATCACATGGTCCTGTGACCACAATACCTTTAAAAAAAAAAAAAGTTTAGGAACTAAAGGCTACAGTAGGAGTAGCTGATCCCACCATCACACCATTGAGTAACATGGGAAATTTGTACTTCCATCCTTGTTACTGTGCTGGTGGACTAGAGATTCTGATTCCCAAGAGTAGATGTTTCTAGTAGGAAATAGTTACTTCTAACCTTCTAGTTACCCCCTACTTTCTGGTCATATTTTAAGTACTCATACCACACTCTTATTATCATGAAAAAATATATTTGCTGCTACTAATTTGCACTAGAAAGGGAGAATTATATGAAAATTCAAAGATTTTACCAGAGTGTCTCATGGTGCTTCATGCCCAGTAATAACATAAAAGGACAGTTGCAACCATGATCTGACAAGAACAAGATAACTCAAATTTACCACAGAGATAATGATTATATTGTTAATTATAATGTAAGAAAATAGTAAAATACTCTTTCAAACAAAATTAAGTCAACTCAATGGAATGTACATAATTTAATGCTTTTCTCCCCAACTTTACCCTTTGTGGATTATTTTCCAACTTATAGAAATAATGCACGTAAACATTTTTATAAAAGAGTGACATGGAAGCACAGTATGAAAGATAACTTTTCTCCTGTGCCCTTTACACCATTGGTGAGAAATAGCCACCTTCAGCTTCCCTCCTAGTGCTTCTAGAAAGTATCATTTTAATTTTACAAAGTCTATCTGCATAAAAAAATTGTTTAAAATCTTATTTAGATTAGATCCATCATTTACCATTATAAATTATGAAGAATTCTCATAATTCAGTACCAGTCACTGTATTTTTAAAATATTTAATGAAATAAAAGAATCTACCTCTATTTCTTAGAGCTTGATGCATGCATGGCTAAAGGGTAGATAGGGAGTGGATGAGTGGATAGGTGAGTGGGTAGATGGGCAGATTCTTTTGACTTCTTAAGAAACCTTTTATTTCAAAAGGGAGACATGTCAGGTATATTATCGGGCCCTCACTTGGAATTAGATTCAGGATTGAATCTAAATACTGCTTTAAGACTTCCCCATCTTATTTAAGTTTCTCAAAAATTAGTCCACTTCAAATCCTATCAAATCTATATTCTTGACCTCCTAATGTTCAGCTTCTGAATTTCATTATGTCTATTACTCAGCTATCACTGGAATAATTAATGACCAAATCCAGCATTTGCTTGTGAATTCTTATTTAATCTTTTTTCAGCATTTGACATAGGAAATTGATCTAACCTTTAAGAAATGTTCTCCACCTTAGCTTCCAGGATGAAAATAAACATGTCCTCCTTGATCAACTATCTTTATTTAGACTCTTTGTTAACTCTGTTGCTATACCTGCAATTAGTGTTCCTTGGGCTGGCACAATTCTCTTTTGACCATCTGAATAGTCATCTTGTACAAATTTATTTACTCCAAAAATTTATATCACTGACTAAAAGCTGATGAATCTTAACTCTGTGTATACTTGTGTGTATAATTGTATCTTAAAGGCATAATTTAATAAATGGCCCCCACCACTTCCAAGATTCCTATCCCTTGGTTATTCAGGTAAACACTAATCTAGGTACTGCTGTGATGGGATTTTACAGGTATAATTAAATTCCAAAGTCAATCTTAAAATACAGATTAACTGGTTTGGTCTGGTCTAATAACATGAGCCCATAAAAGCAGAGACTCTTCTCTGGCTTGTAGCAGAAAAGGAAGTCAGATGCAGTAGCAACCGCAGAACTTAAAGAGATTTGAAACATGAGATGGACTTGGTACATATTGCTGCCTTTGAATATGGGGATGACACAAGAAAAGGAGTACAGGCAGCATCTGAGCATAGAGAAGCTCTCACCCAATAGCAATGAGACAGGTACCTAAGAACTACAGTCACAAGAAACAATTAAATCAGCAGGAGGAATGAGCTTGATAATCTGATTCTTCCTCAGATCCTTCAGGTAAGAGCTCAGCTGGGTACACCTTAATTTGGGGACATATAAGACCCAATCCAGCCACTTGGGCCTAGACTTCTAAACCACTTAACAATGCACTTGAACAATGCAGGAGTTAGTGAGGTGCAAAGAGGGTCCACTCTAAATTAAATCCACATTTAACTTAGTGTGGACCCTCCCTATGTGTGATTCCTCCCTAGCTACAGTTCTGTATTAGCAGATTTAATCAACCAGGGATTGTGTAGTACTGCAGTATTTACTATTGAAAAACATCAGCATATAAGTGGACCAGCTCCGTTCAAACCCCTGTTGTTCATGGGTTAGCTGTGAGGTAATAGATTTGTTTAAGCCACTGTTTAAGTTAATTTGCTGTGCAGCAATAGAAAACTAATACACTTGGCATTTCCATGTCCTTCTATCAATATATTATCCCCCCTTTCTCTGACAAAAGGAGATCATTTTTAAAAGTAAATAAGATAATGGTTAACAACCTGCATTTCAGATTTATAAAGACTGAAGCTCGAACATTTATAGCCTCTGAAACTTGACATCAGTAAATTACCATTAATATTAGTAGGAATACTCAGTTAATTATAATATTATATGCTCACTCATTCAAATTAGAGACTAGTCTCTCCAGATAAATTAAGTTGAATTTACCAATTTAACTTAATAAAAATATGTACACATACATATATAGTTTTATTCATTTCTCACTGTCTTTATCCTTATTCTGAATTCAGGTAATATTGTCTCTTATTTATAGTATTATAAAAATCCCAAGTGAGGTACTAACTTACCAAATGCAGCCACAACATCTACGAGAAAGTTCAGCCTAATAACTCTGCCATTCTTTTAACGGAAATCCTTATATTCCTTTCTAGTATCTACAGTAAAAGCCTGGCCTCTAAATATTTAAAACAAATTCCTCTTGCTCTTCTTTCTCAGCTTCATCTCTGGGAACTCTCCACTTTCCTCCACCACCATGATGCTGCAATACTTATATTGTAAAGTTTCATGTTTGTATTTTTTTCTTCACACTATTCCCCACATCTGGTTAGAAATTCTTATTTCCTTCAACTGGCTAAATTTTATTTCTCACCCAAGCTATAATTCCAAATGATCTGAGATGAGGTGCTTCTAAAAATACTCATGCATGTGACACACCCCAAAATAAATAACCAAATTGTTTAGAGATGAAGCACTGGTATTGGGGTTTTCATTTCTACTTCTCTCTAGGTGATTCTCATATGTGCAGGGTTGGAAAATACTAGTATAACTAAACTGAAATAGACCTAGGCATTACTCAGCTCCATAGGGGTCACTCATTGCTTTCAGTCTGTACACTAGATTCACTGGATTTGCTTTTTCCCACCAAATTACAGAAAACCTAGGAGCAGGGGTAAAAAAAAAAAATCACTTCTTGTTTTTGAAATATGAATCATCAGTATATTCTGTAATTTCATCTGTCCACTTCACTGATCCTCTGAATTTATTGCTTCTTGTATAGGTGGAACCTCATACTACATTCAGTCATTTATTTATACATTAAGTTTTAAATGCCTGCTATGTGCCCAGAGGGTTCTAGGCATTGGGCCTGGAACTGGCAATATACTATGGGGAAAAATAGAAATATGTACTTAATGGTGCTTTAGCGGACCATGATAAGTATATTTATTTGATCCTTTTTATATGCAGTTAGCCTCAGAAGTTCTAGTGATTTTGACATCTTGATATTACTCATTATTATGTGATTAACTTAGCCCTGGTAACAAGTAATGAGCATGACTTTGATATTTAACGATTAACTAAATTGAAACGTTCTAATTAGGGACACAGGTGGTATTAACATTGTTATAACTCAGTAAACCATATGTTTCCCAGAAGAATTTTGTCAATAATCTTACAATGACATGGGCAGAATATTTATAGACCAAATTGCAATAGGACATATTTTCCTTATTATGGTCATATTACTTACATGAAGCTTGAATTCAGTCTACATGATCTTCTACACAGTTAAGGTGTCAAAATTGTTTTCTTAAAGCTCTTTCCATAGTTTCTTTATTGGGGCATGCTTAAATAAAGGTAACATTAATTTTCTTCCTTTGATTTAAAGGTTTTTGTAATCTCTTCCAAATTCAACTTTTTTCTAGTTTACATTTTCCTTTTTTCTATTCTTGGTTATTAGCATGATCACAAAAAAATTGGGTAAAGAGGGAAATGACTCTCAAAACTTTAAGATAGCTAATTTTATTTATTTTGACTTATTTATAATTATTCCTGGAAATAAAGATTGGCCAGTAACAGAATTAAATAATGCTTTCAAAGAATATAGTAAAGGCTATATTTTCTTTTCCTTGCTCTTACAAGGATGAGATTTCCCACAAAGTTCAAGAGAGACTATATTTGTCATGACCTTTGGATTGTAAGTTGGGTCACCACAACCAGATGAATAGTGTTTATTCTACAGAGTAGATATAATAATTTTATTTTCCCCATCTAATCAAGATATTGAGAAAATAAAGTTCAGTAACTGATAATACATTTTCTATCTCTACCACCCCAAATTGATAGATAGCTATCTCTCTCCAAAGATACAGATATACAGATATCTCTCTATACATCTACATAGATAATCTCTATGTCTTGATCTCTCTCTATATACATTTATGTATGGATATATTGATCTGTGTCTTTATATATGTAGGTGGATATAGATATATAGGTACTGACATTGGTGGGTAAATAGGGAGATAAAATTATATAGATACTTTGTATCTTTGTATTTGTAAACTTATTATCAATAATTAAGAGCCTATAAATACTTATATATCCGTAGTGTCCAGAAGAGAAACTTGTTGCTAAAATATAAAGGTGTATTTTCAAAGCTTCCACCTGCTGCTGCTTTAAGTGTGTAGTATTACTAGATGTGTTTTCTATTGATAGCATGTAGATCTAATTGAATACCACTGTTTGTCATGGAAAATATTAGCCTTAATATTATCAAAGAATATCCACTTTCTTAAAATATGTATCAGCTATATTTTCATATTTGGTATAGAAAGTTTTTTCTTAATACCATCTTTAAAAAATACTTGCCTCTATCTAACTTTATCTGTATGACTTGAATTAAACTTATGCAATATTAATCATTACATTTATAAAGCTACTGATCATTCCATTAGGCAACACTTGGGATCTTAATGTGTAGCTGCCATTTAAAAAGATATATATTTACATGGACGAACTCATTCAATTACCTCAACAAGCCAAATTTATAGACCAGGGATCTAAGTACAAATAAATGAGGTCATACACATAGAAAGTGGTAAGAGTTGGAACTGATTACTCCCAGCAAATTACTTTCCAAGGCAGGATTGTTGCTATCAATTTAGAGTACCCATAAAGGCTAGACCATTTTTCTTGATTAAAATATTGTAACAGTTTACTACTATCAAGAAAATCTTAATTAAGCAAGAAAAAGTTGAATATGAACATGTTTTTACTATAGAATTTTCAAAATATGTACATCTCTACATTTTATTAGTTTAGAAATCTGACATAGGCCAAATAGATTCAACAAATCTGAAGTGTTTTACACACATTATAAAGCAACATTTTATAGAACAATGTATGATCTTTTCTCAATTTTAACATGAAAATCCCTAAATATCTATGTGACAAAAGTGTTTCAACATTTTTGAAAGCAAAATTGGCAGAATTAAGAGGTAAAACAGATCAAGATGATGGTTTAAGGTTTTAAAAGTACTTCTTACAGTAACTGATAAAACTGATAAATGAATATCAGTAACAACATAGACAATGGGAGCAGAACTGTCAACCAAACTGGCCAAATGGACATTCATGGAACAGTATAAGCAACTGTTAAAGAGTATATTTTTTGTTTCTACAGACTGATATTCACCAAGGTAGACTAGCTGCTGGGCCAAATAATAATCAAATAACAAATTAATAACTCCATTAAACTTTAAATGATTGAAACACAACAGTCCATACTCTGATTACTATCTAGTTAAATTGCATATCAATAATAATATATTAGTATATCATTGAATTTTTCAATTAATCAACACACATATATGAGCAGTGAATCAAAAAATAAAACACCAGAGAAATTTTAAAACATTTCAAGTTGAATAATGAAAATACAGCCTATCTGAATTTGTGAGACCAGATTAAGCATTGCTTAGATGAAAATTTTTACTACAAAATCCCCATATTGGAAAAAGAAAATGTTTAAAAGCAATGATAGATGTTTCTACATTAAGAAAGTTTTTAAAAGAGCAATTTACCCCATAGTAAATGCAAGGAAAGAAATAATAATGATGAAAGCAGTCATAAAGAGAATAGAAGGAAGAATTTTTTAAAGTGAAAACAAAGGCAAATGGTTGTTATTTGGAAAGGGAAATAAAGTTGGTAAATTCTTTACAAGACTACTAGGTAAACAAGTGATAACACACACAAGTTATCAATAGCAGGAATAAATGAGAGAACATCATTAGACAGATGTACAGACATTAAAACAGATCCTTCAGACATTAAAAGGAGAATAATGGGGATTTCTGAGCAGCATTAAATCAATAAAATAGATAACATATTTAATGGATGAATTTATAAAATTTGAGAAATAATTTCAAAAACTTTAGAAAAACAATGTCCCAAAACTGATTCAAAAAACTAGAATTTCTGATTAAACTTATACCTATTAGACATTTAATTTTTATCCATAAACATTCCTACAAAGAGTATATTAAAATGACTTTACAGATTTAATTCTAAATGAGAGAATACTTAACTCATTTTTGAGGACAGCACATCTCTGACACCCAAGTCTGACATAGATGTTGCAAGAAAATTACAGACCAATATCGCATTTGAAGACAAATACAAAGATCCTCCACAAAACAGCATCATATATGGCAATGTATCATTGTTCAGTTAAATGTATACTCAGGAATGCAATATTTCTTCAGTATTTGAGAAGCAGCATGATTCACCACAGTAACAGAATAAAGGAAAGGCAACTCACAAAGCCATCTCAATAGGTGCAAAGAAAGCATTTGCAATACTAAAAACATATTCATGAGTTTCTAAAAACATATTCATGAGTTTTAAAAATCAGTCAACTATGAATAGAACAACAACTTTTTAAAAAAATTTTATTGAAGTATAGTTGATTTACAATGTTGTGTTTAATTTCTGCTGTATAGCAAAGTGACTCAGTTATACATATATATATACTTTTTTATATTCTTTTCCATTATGTTTTATCACAGGATATTGAATATAGTTTCCTGTGCTATACAATAGGACCTTGTTGTTTCTCCATCCTATATATAATAATTTGCATCTGCTAATTCCAAACTCCCAATTCTTCCCTCCCTTACCCCCACCTTGGCAACCACAAGTCTGTTGTCTATATCTATGAGTCTGTTTTTGTTTCGTAGATATGTTCATTTGTGTCATATTTTAGATTCCACATATAAGGGATATGATATGGCATTTGTCTTTCTTTTTCTGACTGACTTTGCTTAGTATGATAAACTCTAGGTCCATCCATGTTGCTGCAAATGGCATTATTTCATTCTTTATAATGGCTGAGTAATATTCCTTTGTAAGTATGTAACACATCATCTTTATCCATTCATCTGTTGATGGATATTTAGCTTGTTTCCATGTCTTGGCTGGCTATCATAAATAGTGCTGCAATGAACATAGGGGTGCATGTATCTTTTCAAACTATACTTTTGTCTGGGTATATGCCCAGGAGTGGAATTTCTGGATCATGTGGCAACTCTATTTTTACTTTTTTGAGGAACCTCCATACCGTTCTCCATAGAGGATGCACCAATTTACATTCCTACCAACACTCCTAGGAGGTTTATCTTTTCTCCACACCCTCTCCAGCATTTATTATTTGTAGACTTTTTAGTAATGGCCATTCTGATTGGTGTGAAGTGGTGCCTCATTGTAGTTTTGATTTGCATTTCTATAATAATTAGCAATGATGAACAGCTTTTCATGTGCCTATAAGCCATCTGTATGCCTTCTTTGGAGAAATGTCTATTTAGGTCTTCTGCCCATTTTTCGACTGGGTTGTTTGGGTTTTTTTGTTACTGAATTGTAGGAGCTGTTTGAACATTTTGGAAATTAAACCCTTGTTGGTCACATCATTTGCAAATATTTTCTCCCAGTCCATAGGTTGTATTTTCATTTTGTTTATGGTTTTCTTCGCTGTGCAAAAGCTTGTAAGTTTGATTAGGTCCCCTTTCTTTATGTATGATTTTATTTCTATTGCCTTGGAAGACTACCTAAGAAAACATTGGTATGATTTATTTCAGAGAATGTTCTGCCTGTGATGTCTTCTAGGAGATTTATGGTGTCGTGTCTTATATTTAAGTCTTTAAGCCATGTTGAGTTTATCTTTGTGTATGGTGTGAGGGTGTGTTCTAGCTTCATTGATGTACATGCAGCTGTCTGACATTCTCCACACCACTTGCTGAAGAGACTGTCTTTTCTCCTTTGTATATTCTTGCCTTCTTTGTTGAAGATTGTCCATAGGTGTATGGGTTTATCTCTGGACTCTATTCTATTGCATTGATGCATATGTCTGTTTTTGGTGCCAGGACCATGCTGTTTTGATTACTATAGTTTTGTAGTATTGTCTGAAGTCTGGGAGGGTTATGCCTTCTGCTTTCTTTTTCCTCAGGATTGCTTTGACAATTCTGGGTCTTTTATG
Organism: Delphinapterus leucas; assembly: GCF_059928025.1. Classification (NCBI taxonomy): domain Eukaryota; kingdom Metazoa; phylum Chordata; class Mammalia; order Artiodactyla; family Monodontidae; genus Delphinapterus; species Delphinapterus leucas. The sequence continues at coordinate 34,027,561 of NC_143134.1, forward strand.
GTTTCATATAAATATTAAGATTATTCTAGTTCTGTGAAAAATGTCATGAGTATTTTGATAGGTATTGCATTAAATCTGTAGATTTCTTTGGGTAGTATGGCCATTTTAACAATATTCTTCCAATTCAAGAGCATGGGATATCTTTCCATTTCTTTGTGGCATCTTCAATTTCCTTTATTAATGTTTTGTAGTTCTCAGCATATAAGTCTTTCACCTCCTTGGTGAGATTTACTCCTAAATAATCTTTTTTTATGTGATTTTATGTTCCCTTTCTGATATTTCATTGTTAGTGTAAAGAAATGCAACTTATTTCTGTATGTTAATCTTGTATCCTGCTACCTTGCTGAATTCATTTATCAATCCTAATAGTTGTGTTGAGTTTTTGGGGTTTTCTATATAGAGTATCAGGTCATCTGCATATAATGACAAGTTTACCTCTTCCCTGCCAATTTGAATACAGTTTATTTCTTTTTCTTGTCTGATTGCTGTGCTTAGGACTTCCAATACTATGTTGAAGAGAAGTGGTGAGAGTGGGCATCCTTGTCTTGTTCCAGATGTTAGCAAGAAGGTTTTCAGCTTTTCAGCATTGAGTATTATATTGGCTGTGGATTTATCATAAATAGCTTTTATTATGTTGAGATATGTTCCTTCTATATCTACTTTCATAAGGGTTTTTATCATGAACTGATGTTGAATTTTATCAAATGATTTTTCTGCATCTATTGAGATGATCATATGGTTTTTATCTTTTCATGATGTGGTGTATCACATTGTTTGATTTGTGTATGTTGAACCATCCTTGTGACCCTGGGATAAATCCAGCTTGGTTGTAGTATATGATCATTTTTATGTGTTGTTGGATTTGGTTTGCTAATATTCAGTTGAAAATATTTGCATCTATATTCATCAAAGTTATTGGCCTGTAATTTTGTTTTTTGGTAGTGTCTTTGGTTTTGGTATCAGGGTGATGATGGCTTCAAAGAATGTCTTTGGGGGTGTTCCTTCCTCTTTAATATTTTGGAAGAGTTTCAGAAGGATCAGCATAAGTTCTTCTTTGTATGTTTCGTAGAATTTACCTACGACTCCATCTGGCCCTGGACTTTTATTTGTAGGGATTTTTTTTTTAAATCACAGATTCTATTTCACTTCTAGTGATCTGTCTGTTCAAATTATCTATTTCTTCTTGACTCTGTTTTGGTGGGCTCTATATTTCTCAAAAGTTGTCCATTTCTTCTAGGTTGTCAAATATGTTGGCATACAATTGTTCATAGTGTTCTCTTATGGCTTTTGGTATTTCTGTGATATCAGTTGTGATTTCTCCTCTTTCATTTCTTATTTTGTTTATTTGGGACTTCTCTCTTCTTGGTGAGACTGGCCAGAGGTTTGTCAATTTTGTTTACCCTTTCAAAGAACCAGCTCTTGCTTTCATTGATTTTTTTTCTATTTTTTAATCTCTATTTTATTTTTTCCTCTCTTATTATCTCCTTCCTTCTGTTGACTTTAGGTTTTGTTTGTTCTACTTTTTGTACTGCTTTTAAGTGGTAGGTTAGATTGTTTGAGATTTTTCTTGTTTCTTAAAGAAGGTCTGTATTGCTATGAACTTCCCTCTATGCAGTGCTTTTGCTGCATCCTATAGATTTTGCATGATTGTGTTTTCATTGTCATTTGTCTCAAGGTGCTTTTTTTTACTTTTTTCTTTGATTTCATTGTTGACCCACTGTGTTTTTTTAGTAGCATGTTGTTTAGTGGTTTAATTTCCATATAATTGGTTTTTTTTTCTCATTTCTTTTTCTGTGGTTGACTTCTAGTTTCATGCCATTTTGGTCAGAAAAGATGGTTGAAATGATTTCTATACTCTTAAATGTGTTGAGGTTTGTTTCTGTGCCCTAGTATGTGGTCAATCCTAGACAATGTTCCATGTGCACTTGAAAAGAATGTATATTCTTTTTTTGGATGTAATGTCCTGAAATTTCAATTACATTACTGTTCTATTGTATCATTTAGGTTCTCTGTTGCCTTACTCATTTTCTGTCTCAAAGATCTGTCCATTGATGTGAGTGGGGTGTTAAAGTATCCTACTATTATTGTATTCCTGTCATTTTCTCCCTTTATGTCTGTTAGTATTTGTTTTATGTATTTTGGTGCTCCTATATTGGGTGCATATATGTTGATGAGTGTAATATCCTCTCCTTGTATTGATCCTTTGGGCATTATAGTGTCCTTTATCTTTCTTTATAGCCTTTGTTTTAATGCCTGTTTTGTTTGATATGAGTATTATGACTCCCACTTTCTTTTCATTTCTCTTTGCATGAAATATCTTTCTCCATTCCCTCACTTTCAGTCTATGTGTGTCCTTTGCCCTAAAGTGGGTCTCTTGTAGGGAGTATATTGTAGGCTCTTGTTTTTTTATCCACTCTGCCACTCTGTGTCTTTTGATTGGAGCATTGATTCTATTGGCATTTAAGGTAATTATTGATATATATATATTTATTTCCCCTTTAATCTTGTTTTTCCATTGATTTTATATTTCTTCTTTGTCCCTTCTTGTTCTTCCTTTTGTGCTTCAATTTGTATTATAATTATGTTCTCTTCTTTTTGGTTTCTGTAAATCTATTGTATGTTTTTGATTTGTGCTTACCCTATTTTTCAAGTATAGTATTCCCTTCCTACATCTACTTGCCTTAGACCAGTAGTCATATAGACTCAAACATATTCTAGAAAAAAAAAACTATACTTTGTTACTCTTCTCCCCCACACTTTATAATTTTGATGTCTTCTTTTACATCTTCTTGTATATCCTTTTGCTGTTCATTGTGGTTATCATTGCTTTCACAGAATTTTTTTGATATTTTTTAATCTGTGTACTGGCTTATTTAAGTTACTTACTTTTCAATTGTGATTTTCTCTTTCCTATAGATTCCTACTTCTTTTCTATTTAGAGAAGACCTTTCAATATTTCCTTTAGGATAGGTTTAATATTGCTGTATTCTTTTACTTTTTGCTTGTCTGAAAAATTCTTTATCTCTCCTTCTATTCTAAGTGATAATCTTGCTGGGTAGAACAGCCTAGGTTGCAGGTTTTTCCCTTTCAGTACTTTGAATATATCTTGCCACTCCCTTCTGGCCTGCAACATTTCTGCAGAGAAATCAGCTGATAGCTTTATGGTTCTCTCGTAATTAACTCTTTTTCTCTTGCTGCCTTAGAATCCTCTTTAAATTTTGCCATTTTTATTATAATATGTCTTGGTGTAGGTCTGTTTGGGTTTACCTTGTATGGGACTCTCTGTGCTTCCTGTACTTGGATAGCTGTTTCCTTCTTTAGGTTTGGAAACTTTTCAGCCATAATTTCTTCAAATACATTTTCAATCCCCTTTTCTCTTTCTTCTCCTTCTGGGATCCCTATTATCAGTAGATTGTCCTGCTTTATATTATCCCAAAAGTCTCTTATATTGCTTTCATTTTTTATCATTTGGCTTTCTGTCTGCTGTTCTGATTGGGTGATTTCCATTATTCTATCTTCCAGGTCACTTATTCCTTCTTCTGCATTATTCATTCTGCATTCATTGCCTTTAGTTCAGCTTTCATCTCTGGAAATAAATTTTCTAACTTTTCTTGACTCGTCCTTATAGTTTATAGTTCCTTTTTACAGTAATTTGCATTTCTGTTAATAGCCTTTCTAAATTCCTTCAGTATTTTTATTATCTCCTTTTTGAAATCAATGTCTATTAGACTGAAGAGGTCTGTTTCATTGTTTATTTTTTCAAGAGAATTCTCTTGATGTTTTAATTGAGAATCGTTCCTCTGATTCTTCGTTTTACTTTTTTTCTCTTGCTCTATGAGTTTAGGAGAAACAGTTATCTACTGTGATCTTGGGACACTGTTTTTATGTGGGAACATCCCTGTGTCACCTGCATGGGTTTAATATATTTGGTGTGAAGGCCGTTTTTAATATAGATGCCTTGCCACCACTTTCCTCAGTATATGCTGGCCATTATCCCCTTGATAGGAGGTGTGACTGGTGTTGTGGTGACAATGTCCTGCACTGGAGGTTGAACAGGTCCTCCCCTTAGCTCTGTGGTTGTCACTGCCTTGTCAGGGGCAGGATCTGCTCCCGAGGTGTTGGAGTAGAAACCCCAGATCTGTTTCTGAGCTGTGTTTGTGAGCTGCAGTGTGAGGTAGGCAGGATTGGATCACACAATGCCTCACGTCTCTCAGGCACTGTTTCCACAAGGCCACCAGTGCAGTGTGCTGAAGTCAGGTCCATGGACTGCAGTAGGTACGAACCTGGACCCACTCTGGGAGCTATGGAGGCAACTCAGACCCAGGCCCAGGCCAGCCCCCCGTGTGCATGCACCCACAAAGCCCACAGCTGCTAAGGCCAGATCTGTCCCAGCTGCAGGAGCACCCATTGTCTATTTGGTTGTCCCACAGGTGATGAATTTACAAAGCCAGAGGCAGAGGTGTAAATCCATGGTGCACGCAGCCATGTTGAGAGATTTCAGCCCTGCTTCCTGAGTCACACAGCCCCTGGAGCTCAGCTGTGGTTTCAACCCCACCTCTGTGAGTGGGCAACCCACTGATGCCTGCTCCCAGGGCCCGCTGAGGTGGTGGTTGGAACAGGAACCCTCCTAGGAGGCAGCTGGGGTGCACAGGGCAGTGACACGTGCATCCATGTAGGTCTCTCTCTTTTCTGCCTGCCATAGATAGTGGGCTACATTCTGCAGAAGGAGCAAAAGGAGCCTCCGAAGCTCCTTTTCTGTCCTGGCTGACCTCCCTGCCAGTGAGGGGGCTTCCCAGAGTGCGGTAACCTTCCCTCTTTTTCAGCTCCCTCCCAAGTGTGCAGGTCCCATCCTGCTTCCTCTTTTTTTTTCCTGTCATCCTACCTGGTTACGTAGAGATCTTTCTTGTCCTTTCAGGTGTTTGAGGTCTTCTGCTGGTGTTCAGTAGGTGTTCTGTGAGAATTGTTCCATTTGTAGGTATATTTTTGATGTATCTGTGGGAGGAGGTGAGTTCCACGTCCTACGACTCCACTGTCTTGAGTGGAGCACTACCTTTCAATTTGATAAGTCATTTATGAAAAACCTAGAACTAGTATATATTTAACGTTGAAGGACTGAACAATTTCATTCTAAGTTTTGCAAAAGGGCAAAGATGCCCCACTCTAAAACTGTCTTCAAACCATATGATAATCTTTGTAAAAAAAAAAACAAAAACACCAAAATCAAACTGAAAGAAATCTAAATATATACAATAAAGTAAAGTGATCATGGCAAGATTCAAAATAAAAGAGCAATAGATATTTTTTAATTGCAGTTTTAGACACCATGGACAAAATATTTCAATATAAAATTAACATAATGACATCATTTACAGTAGTATCAAAATCAAAATACTTAGGAATGAATTTGACAAAATAACTAAACTATAAATTACAGCTAGCTATTAACTACTTACTACTCAATAGATGAGTAACCTTGAAAAATTAAAATTTAAATAAACAGATTATTGAACTACATACATAGCTTGGAAGACTTTACAGCTTCGTTTCAATCCCAGTCATAATCTCAGCAAGAAATTTTGTAAACTTGACAAACTTTACAATTTATTGGAAATGCCATTTACCTAGAATAGCCAGAAGTATTTTGAAAAATAATTTAAAGGTGGTCAGACACTTACCTTTTCACTTTCAAGACTTACTATAAAACTGTAGTAATCATGGCATTGGCATGAGAGCATTTTATTGTATTTGACTTATATTAAAATATTTAATTAAAAATCTAAAGAATATGGGCTTCCCTGGTGGCGCAGTGGTTGAGAGTCTACCTGCCAATGCAGGGGACATGGGTTCGTGCCCCGGTCCGGGAAGATCCCACATGCCGCGGAGCAGCTGGGCCCGTGAGCCATGACCGCTGAGCCTGTGCGTCCGGAGCCTGTGCTCCACAACGGGAGAGGCCACAACAGTGAGAGGCCCGCGTACCTCAAAAAAAAAAAACTAAAGAATAGTGATGTGTAATTACAATGACAGCTTCTCTCTCCTATAATCTAGCAAATTATCATTCCTTACATTTAAAACATGTCAGAAATATTATGTTTCATCTGAAAGGCATATTCTTGCTGGGATGGGTAAATTTTGATGTTTCCCTTTAATAACTATTTTCCCACCATTGTATTGTGCTTCTCTAATATAACACTAAAACTGAGGCTGACAGAGACTCTTGCCTTCCTGTCCTCCAAACATTCATTTGTAGTTCATACTTCCTTGTGTCCTCATCCACCAATGATATACCGGTTGGACAAAGACTTAATGATCCTCAGCACTACAAGCTGTAAACAGCATATGGAGACTGAAGAGAGCAAAATATTTTGATAACAGGGCAACTTAAAGAACGTGCTGAAACTGTGGCCAGAGCAATAACCAACTCTTTTTTCTGTAGCCCGAGGGGGAAAAATAATTCACTTTTGAAAGTAAAATTTTAAATTTTACTGTAACTTGTATGTTATATCAAGATGAAGTAGAAACAGCCAACCTCTCGGGCCATAGAAGATGAGTTAATCAGGAAAAGACTGAATTGTGAAATGAGTCTACTTTCAGTTCTTATCTAACTCATGTACTTTGTGAAGTTTTTCTCCCATACCCTTGGACCCGGTCTCTCAGGTTTCCAAATGTTGCTGCTACCAGATTGCTACAGAAACTGTTTTTTTGCCCCAGGTCCCTTCATACTGTCCTCATTCCACAGCTGCAGGTTCTGACCATCTGGCAGGCTCCTTCTAAATAGTATCAGTGTATCATCTGTCACATCTCACATCCCCTGAGGATATCTTGAACAATTGCTCATCCTAAGCAATAATCACACCTCTTAAGGCCAAGAACAAGTTGTTTATATATCTGCACTGCCCCCAGCATTATCTAGGCATTTAAATTGAAAAATTAAATAAGCATTCTACAGCTAGCTATTAACTACTACTCAATAGACCAGTAACCTCTAGGTGTGTAGGCCAGATAATATTAATGCAAACTACAAGAAACCATCCCAGGTTATTTTGTTCTGGTGGGCATTAATCAAGAAAAGTGATATATCACTTCGGGTACAGAGATGAATTATGTGGAAATGTTAGGACATCTTTGTATAACAGGTTTCCCCTTCAAGTGACATCTTCTTTTGAGCAATGAAAGTGTTGAGTAATGAGCACAGATTTCATGGAATTTTAAGAGAGAAAATTAAACTTAGAAGCCAATCATGTCCAAATGTCCTCACCTAGTTCTCTCCTGTATAATCGAGCAAACCATTAAATCTGACCTCGTGTGACCTTCTAAGAACTTTATAAATATAATATTGTATTGAGAATGAAAAGGTGTTCTAGCAAATCTATGAATAAAGAGAGTAAGTTCTTAAAAAAACCCCAGATAATACTGATGACATTTTGCACAGGGTTGATATGGAAGCAGAGGTGTGAGGTTTGAGAAACCACTGGTGATAGCAGTAAAGCATCTTACCTAAAGGCTCTGACCCCCTTGGTAGAATGAATGTCGTATCAGAACAGAAAAAGTAAATATGTGTGTACATATATGATTACATATGTCTACATGTTGTGCTTTAACAGAAATGGTACTTTTCAACAATGGATTCTTTTCCACCAGAATTACCCATATTTGATTTTAAAACTAAATGCCAACAATTTGCTACTTGGTTTGCATCTCCTTGCCAAATTCATTGCCTATAAAATGAGTTGCAGGCTGCACAGAGGGGGCACTTTCCAGTTGTGTTTTCCTTTGCCACAGCCACGGCCACCACACACATACACACAGGCCCACACCAATGTATCTTCCATCTCCCTAGCCGACAAAACCTTCTTCAGTGTAGATTCTCCAATTGCTGAGTCTGAATTGAGCACGGTAGAGACAGTGGTGCAGGCGGTGGAAATGTCTTCATTATGAAATGACAGGAGTAAACATTTTTTCTGTGTATAAAATGCTTTTTTTAACAGAAGGCAGAATATCTATAATTGTAATCCATTTACTCATTATAAAATATTTTGAAATTAGGAATTGAGTAACAAAATATTTTTAATTTTGCCAATGAATGTAGGTATCATTAGCCAGATTATGGGAAAGGAGAATTACATGTCAAAGCTATTTTGCAGCATTAAAATCCTCCCTTTGGAGGTCAATCCTTAATTTCATGAATATTATGCTTGATTTTATAACTCCCCATCAGTGATATGACCCGAGGTCTTGGTGATAGCATTAGGCAATATGGCTATGTGTGTAGCCACATTACCACAATTATGTAAAGACTACATTGTCTAATCTTCCAGTTTCCTAAGTCAGTTCATCTTGAGTGATCTTTTATGTAGCTATGAGTGTGGTCACTTTAGTCACTGAAAAATGTCTACTATTTTCAGGAACTTAGTTGAAATATTATTTGCAATATTATTCAGACTTGATATAAAACACAAGTAAATTATTCATAAAAAATAACAAAAACAACACTATCCATATGCATATGTCTGCAATCAGTTTGACCTATGAAAGTAGAGGTCAGAAAACTGAAAGTAGAGTTGGCTGTCATTCACATAAAGTGTTGTACTATTTGGACTCTTGGAGCCACACTTTTATTTATTAGATAGAATGCATAGATAGAAGAAAGAAATGGTGGAATACAGTTCTAGTAAAGAATATGTGTATTTACTGGAAGATAGAATAGAAATTTAAAAAATGAAGAAATGAGGGAAATAGTTTTCAGAATAAATAGAAGAGGGGTCAATCATAAACCTAGGCAGGTAAGCATTTAAAAAAAAAAAAACCCAAAAATATATGGTTCATGGGGTGGAATACCAGGCTGAAAGTGAAGTGATAGGACTTGAAAAATGTCATTATCGTTGGTGTCTGTTTTCAGTTGTCCTTCATAAACCATAGAATAAATTCACCACTGAATGTTAATAACACCTTATCATCTACCTTCTGGTAACACCAAACACAAATCTAGGTAATCACATTTCCTTAATGGTGCACTTATTGGTTTTTCAATGTCATGTTCTTAAGTGCTATACTATGTTGGAATTTCCTGTTGAACAGAGCTATAGCCTTTTGAAACAAATTGTTTCATGAGAGCACAGACGTAGACTGGAACCAAAATAACAGTTTACTGATGGTGATAAAAATTGAAAAAAGGTTGCAAGAAATAAATTTGTACACCTAAAGATATATTTCTATACTCTTACCCAAATCCTCATAATGAAACTGGAAAACATGGGGCAAATACACATTATTTCCTATGGAGAATAAAGAATTATTTTACATACATACCTGTGTACATACACAAATATGAAAATATATATACATAGTATAAATTGAAAATGTCATAAATATATTAATTTTATAAACATAATGAGGGATCTTAAGGACAAGGCAAATGGAAAAAGCTATTCACTAATTCATAATAAAATATTATCAAATATTGTATCCTTCTGAAATATTAATTACATATTTCCTCAATTGTAAGATGCACATTTTCCCATATCTTTATGTATCTGTAGGTAGGACACATCTTAAGTTCAATGGCATATTAAAATTGTCATTGGCAGGTGATAGTCACAATGACACCAGTGTCACAGCCTGCATATGGGGGAAACCTTACTATTTTTGTTAGTGTGACTAGACACCCTCAGCCATTTGAAATTTTAATCAACAATAATTTAAGGACTATTTGAAGAGAAAACATGAGTCTTGCCTACTGTCCTGCAAACATTTCATTGTCACATTTAGAGGAGGTAAAAAATCAGGATCTCAAAAATTGGGGGACAGATATAAATGTATTGGGGAGAAAAAAATCTCAGCTATTATAAAACATTTTTTTTAATGCCATACCACTAACAGTACTGACAGCACAGAGGAGGATATGGAATGGAAAACAGACGTTAAAAACTTTAGGAGAAAAATTATTTGGAAGAGTTGGATTCTATAAGTGAAAAAATATATGAGTTGATTATATTATAGAAATCTATGTCTAAATATAAATGAGTTCTTTTGTAAATAAGTCATAAGAAAACACCATGTTATAGATAATTGTCATTTTTGTCCCTTTTTTCAATAATCTTAGCCCTACATAAAATAATTGTGTATTTTAAAATGATGGTATCTAAGATTTGATAAAACGTGTCTAACAACCTAGAATTTTTCACTCAGGACAAAAGGGTGTTTTAAACTCATAAGTACAAATGTAGTAGTCAAAAAGCAAGAAGAAGAGTATCAACTGAAGAGAAAACACAACCTAAAAGTTGCATATTAAGTTTTATTTGGATGTCTTACTGAATACTATAGCCTGGGAGACAGGCCTCTCAGGTATCTCTTTGGAGCAGTTCCTTAGAGTTAAGGGAGGAGCCAGGAGTTTTTTGCTGGGGGGAAAAGAAACATGTAGTTGAAGATCAAAAGATTACTGCTAATCACAAAGAACAGACATCTCAAGTTAATAATTTTAGTGCTTTTCTATGTAGAGGAAGATGCAAGATCCTGGACTCATTGGAACTATCCCTTAGATATGAAGCTTAGCTATCTAGGACCAGTATCCAAAGTCCAGAATGCTTCCTGTTTGTCTCCATCCTGAATTCCTTTCAGGGCATACCATGGGTGGAAGGGAGCAGCTGTAGTGGCTGATGGCTTGGTCCTTGTAGAAGAAAGATAGGCAACATTCTTTCTATACTGGAATGGCAGGCAACAATCCCTGTCTGCAAGAGAAGTCAGAAAACTATTATCCTGCACTAAAATGTTTCCAGTTTTTAACTAAAGTTAAAAGTTGTGAAGTTTGAAATGGATAACATTTTATGTTGTATTTTAAACAGTTATATTTTAATATGGGTATGAGAATTTCTTGTACTAATTATATTGAATTATGGTTATTTTCATCAATTACCTATTTTTCAGGGGCATTGGGAGACTACCTGTTAAAAAATTTAATTTTTGTTATACCACCTGAAGTTTAATTACAGCTAGCCAGCTCAATAACCTGTTGTTTTATTACAATGTTTGCAAATTTCATTTTAAGAAATTAATACATCCAAGTCTCAGAATCAGCAAATAGTATTGCAATACATTTCACATGTTAATGTAATATTTATATAGTAATATAAGAACAGATTTAACATAATTTATAGATATAACTCCAAGAAGCTAATGATATTTGAATCATCCAAAATAATTATATATGCACATGTATGTCTTCAGGTGGAACTTCTTTTTATTTTGTCATTTTAACTAATATTTTAAAAGTTTTTTACTGGTTCATATTTAATCCCAATTAATTAATGTTTATTTTTAAATCACCGTAAGAAGAAGCACTGCTTTTTGCATATAGTTTAAGTCTAACATCTGCCAATTATTTATATATACACACTTAATTTTAGCTCCAATTATGCCAACTTCTTGAGAAAATTGCTTGTAAAAGGTATCACTGGCACTTGAAAATCAAGGGAAGACTCAACCCTAAAATATTCATTAACCTACTCATTAAATTTCAGAGAATAGTTGTCTCTTTTGTTTGAAAACTTTTACTAGATCAATTTGTTATTTTCAGAATAACCTAGGTAATTACTATAGCAGAGAAAATTTGGCACCCCAAAATGTCTGTTTGGCATGTGAATTATTTTGAGCTGAAAACAAGGCCAAACAGACTCAGGAAGAGACTTTGACCTTTCCCCTAACTGCCTAAAGAATGTAGATAGAGGACTTGTTCCAGGAAGGGAGCTAACACCGTACATAAGTATAGGATGAGCTAGGTGTTTAGACAGGGAAGAGTCTATCAAAATTTATTTAAAATTCCTATGTCCCATTGTCTTTGTATGGCCCACCAAACGCTTATTTACGGAACACTTGCTTATGAAATATTTGCTTTTCCATCTCCCTGTGAATTCCCTTCCTTCCCAAACCACTACCCCCAACATCTTTTGTCTTTAGCTCAAGATGGTATTTAAGGTGAGTATTTCAGTCATTTTGGTGAGTTACTCTGGAATTTTTCTGGGTCTCTCCAAAGTATGTATGTTATCAAGCTTTTGTTTAACTTTCTCCTGTTAAACTCTGTCACATCAATTTAAGTCTTAGACCTGCCAGAAGAATCCAGAAGGGTAAAAGAAAATTTCTTTCTCCCCAACATTACCTTTCTAGAAATTTTGAAGGATTTTGAAGGGCAAGACTAATGGCAGGTCAAGCTGAAAGTAATCGGAATTCCCTGTCTGTGTTTCTGTTACTGAACTCAGGTTCAGCTGCTCACTGCTTGAAAGCCAGTATTCGGAAAGACAAGTGTTGGTTGGAAACAAAAGTTTGCTTTATTCAGGAGGCTGGCAACCTGGAGAGAAGGCAGACTCATGTCCAAAAATCAACTCCATGAGCTGTTTGTAAATTTTGGAGACTAATCCCTTGTCAGATCATTTGCAAATATTTTCTCCCAATCTGTGGGTTGTCTTTTCATTTTGTTCATGGTCTCCTTTTGGCCATCCAAAAGCTTTTGAGTTTAATTAGGTCCCATTTGTTTATTTTTGCTTTTATTTCTATTATTCTGGGAAATGGATCAAAAAAGATATTGTTGCGATTCATGTCAGAGAGTGTTCTGCCTATGTTTTCCTCTAGGAGTTTTATAGTGTCTAATCTCACATTTAGGTCTTTAAACCATTTTGAGCTTATTTTTGTGTATGGTGTTAAAGAATGATCTAATTTCATTTTTTTAGATGTAGCTGTCCAGTTTTCCCAAAACAATTTGTTGAAGAGACTGCCTTTCCACCATTGTGTAGTCTTGTCTCCTTTGTTGTAGATTAATTGACCATAGGTGCATGGGTTTATTTCTGGGCTTTCTATCCTGTTCCATTGATCTATATTTCTATTTTTGTGCCAGCACCATACTGTTTTTATGACTATAGCTTTGTAGTATACTCTGAAGTCAGGGAGCCTCATTCCTCCAACTCCATTTTTCTTAAGATTGCTTTAGCTCTTTGGAGTCTTTTGTGTCTCCATACAAATTTTAAGATATTTTTGTTCTAGTTCTATGAAAAAATGCCATTGGTAAGAGGCTTAATATCATCAAAACAAACAACCCAATCAACACCTGGGCAGAAGACCTAAATAGACATTTCTCCAAAGAAGACATACAGATGGCCAAGAAACACATGAAAAGATGTTCAACGTCACTAATTATTAGAGACATGCAAATCAAAACTACAATGAGGTATCACCTTAACCAGTCAAAATGGCTATCATCAAAAAATTCACAAACAATAAATGCTGGAGAGTGTGTAGACAGAAGGGAACCCTCCTACACTGTTGGTGGGAATGTAAATTGGTACAGCCACTATGGAGAACAGTATGGGGGTTCCTTAAGAAACTAAAAATAGAGCTACCATATGACACTGCAATCCCACTCCTGGGCATATACCTGGAGAAAAACATGGTCTGAAAGGATATATGCACCCCAGTGTTCATTGCAGCACTTTTTACAAATAGCCAAGACATGGAAGCAACCTAAATGTCCATCAACAGAGGAATGGATAAAGAAGATGAAGATGTGGTACATATATATAATGGACTATTACTCAGCCATTAAAAAGAATGAAATGCCATTTGCAGCTACATGGATGGACCTAGAGACTGTTATACTGACTGAAGTAAGTCAGAGAAAGAGAAATATTGTATGATATCCCTTATATGCGGAATCTAAAAAGAAATGATACTAAGGAATTTATTTACAAACGGAAACAGACTCACAGACTTAGAGAACAAACTTATGGTTACCGGGGGGATGGAGTGGGGGAAAGGATAGTTAGGGAGTTTGGGATCAACTGCTGTATTTAAAGTGGATAGCCAACAAGGACGTACTGTATAGCACAGGGAATTCTGCTCAATGTTATGTGGCAGCCTGGATAGGAGCCGAGTTTGGAGGAGAATGGATACATGTATATGTATGGCTGAGTCGCTTTGCTGTGCACCTGAAACTATCACAACTTTATTAATAGGCTGTACTCCAACATAAAATAAAAGGTTAAAAACAAACAAACTAAAAAACAAAAATCAACTCCAAAGATTCTGCTGAACCATGAATGTTTTTACAGGGAGAATCATTTGCAGAGGGGATCAGAGTCTTCCTTATCTTCCACTGTTTGCAGACTTTCTTTTGATTGGTTTGTGGTGAGGTAAGAGGGTGGTGCTCCAGGAATCTTGTGCTCAGTCTGAAGTTATCATCCTCCACCTGGGCTGGGACCTTTGTTCCCACAGAAGAACTTAAAGATATTGTTATGTATATTTCTTGAAGAGGAACCGGGACCCTGCCCCATCACTGAACTATTGTTTCTTTACTGCTGCTACTTTGTTTCTGCATTCCTTCCCTTCCCTGATAAGCAACTATTTGAATATTCCCTTTGGAACTCAAGGAAGGTCAAGGAGGGTGAAGCCTTTTCTTGGGGGACCTGGAAAGGATTTGTACCCCGGAGGGCCCCATACGGTCCTGCTCCATTTCATTTCTTCAAGAACTTCAGAGATTTTCTTTCTCTCTTTTGGAGTATGCATGGATTGGATAGGACTAAATTTTAGGAGACCACACACCTAGTGATTTATCTTTTGTTTGCAACATGGGTATTCCCAGCCCTGGTGAGGAAGAAAGTAAAGCCAGGTATTTGTCAAATTGACTTGATTCACCTGATTGTTTTTTCCTACTTTTCCTGGGTGTTGACCATTCTTAAAGTTAGGTAGGTAATATAGTATAGGAAACCAGTAAGCAAAAGCTTTCCAGAAGCTAATTTTTCAATGTCAATTCAAATTCCTCTGTTGGAAGATTTAGGCAGTGATTGTATATCCCACATCTGCTATTATTTCTTGGCTTCCCTGTCATTTATTTTCCACTTTGTACCTTCCTCTGCTAATGAATCATGTAAACAAAATGAAAGCAACATGAATTTGTTTTGTTCCAGTTTCCCAGGTTGGCCATTCATTGCAATTCAGTGAATGAGTAGGTCAAGTCAGTAAAAAATACCTAATTTTACTAAAAGACTGTCTTAGAAATCACCGTATAAAAACACACTTCAGGGCTTCCCTGGTGGCGCAGTGGTTGAGAATCCGCGTGCTGATGCAGGGGACACGGGTTCGTGCCCGGTCCGGGAAGATACCACATGCCACGGAGCGGCTAGGCCCGTGAGCCATGGCTGTTGAGCCTGCGCTCCAGAGCCTGTGCTCCGCAACAGGAGAGGCCACAACAGTGAGAGGCCCACATACCGAAAAAAACAAACAAAAACCACTTCAAAAAGAATAATGGATGCTTAATCCACTAGTTTGAGTGTCAGAGCTATTGGACCATAGTGTACAAGAAAGTTTATATTAGGGTATTTCTGTTACAGCATCACTGGAGAGAAAATATTTACATAAAGAAACACTTAAGTGAATATGGATTTATGCATTCTGTAATTCTGTTTAAAGGTGTTCAAATTCTTTGAATCCATATAAATTGGCATGTCTACTGTTTAAATTTTACTACCAGAACATGCAAAGCCCTTTACAAACTCCTGTTTTTTCCAAGCTGACCCCACCTTATACTTTATGAAATATTACTTATCTTTCAAGACATAGCTCAGGTATCACATCCTCCAGCACATCTTCTGCAAGCTAGAATGGATTGTCAATCTTTACATTTAATCTGTGACCTATTTGAATTCATCTCCCTTCTTTTATACTCTTTAAATGCTTTATAAATATGTCTTTTCCTACTATACAGCCTTTAAGGTATTGCATCCTAACCTTTATCTAGTCATGGGTTTATTTGAGATGGCTATCCTTGAAGTGGATGCCTCTTTGAAGTGGATGCCTTAGCAATCAAAGCATAAGTCAGGCACTTGCATTACCCGAAAAAAACCCCAAAAACAACCTGCCAAGGCTTACACTACAACCGTGCACTACTCCTTTAAAAACACTGAATGATAAAGAATCCCAGGGGCAACACACATTATTTCTCTAAATATTGGAAAAAGAAGTTTTGATTTCCAATAACCGACATTTCAAGAACACTACAGCCAGTACATAAGCAAGATGATCTGAAAAGCTAATATAGACCATTTGATTGCTTCAGTTTTACCTTTTATGTAAAAAGCTTTTTCAGGAAATACAACAAACTGAGAGGAACTGGTAATCTACTCTTTATAGCCTGGCTAATACCTTCTTCATAATCTCAGTTTTAGAGTTCAGCAAGGCAGAGTAAATATCGCTATAAAATGGAAATCAGTATATATTTACTATTTTGCCACAAAATTATTTGAATTTGCCAACATTCAGCCATGATTTAGTGATGTATGCTTTGAACTTACTAGTTATTAAGCAGACTTATGAGAACAATGAGAATCTCATCCTTTTGAAGGTGAAAGAACCCAGAAGAAAAATTGTTCACATTCTAACAGTGAGAAACAGTCTATCTACAGAATCATGTTTCCTTGAACCTGTAGAGAACTGATATTTCAAGGCAAACAAGTAAAATAAATTCCAGAGGGTGTTGAGTCTCCTCAGAGATAAGGCACATAAACTTTTTCACTTTGGTAGATAATGAGCCTGCCTAAGGCTGGAGAAAGAAAACCAAGAAACTACTCCTATCTCACCATGAGCCTTCAGTTAATAAGAAGAAACCATTATCTACTGTTGGCTCAGGTAGAAGAATGCAAGAGAATCACTCTCTGGTGCATGTGTGTTAGACCTGCTGAAAGCTGAGGGTAGGAAAGGAAAAGTGAGAAAAATCCTCTGGATCTCTAAAACTTCACAAAACGCAATATAAAGAGGAATTTTTAAATAGCAGTAATCTCAAAGCAATTGTAGCTCATGCCATCTCCCCCCAAATAAGAAGCTTAATTGACTATATTGACCTTGCACTTCACGAAAAAGTTCCATCAAAGGAGAGATGGGTGTGCACATTACCAAGTACAATATTTTTCTCAGCCTCTCTAATTTTATACACATTTTTGGCATTTATTCAAAAATTGAAACACTGAAAAAGAAAACAGCATCAAAACTGACTTATTAAGACATAAAGCCATTAATAGCTCTAGAGCCATAGAAGAAAAAGATTTTGGAAGTAACAGACAAGAAAATTAAAATAACTCTGAACTATGTTAAAGTGCCAAGTGGGAATGATAGGAGAAAAAAGAGATGAGGAATTTTAAGACAAATGGAAGTTGTAGATAAAGAATAAAATGAAAACACAATTTTTTAAAAGCACTATTTCAGAGGTGAATTCCTACCATGGACTATTTTGGATACCTCAGAGAAAATCTGTATACTTGAAAACAGGACAACAGAAATTATAAACACAAAGCAAAAGAGAGGGAAAAGACAAAAAAATAAAGAGCATCCAAGAGCTGTGGAACAATATCAAATAATCTAACATATAGTTGAAGTCCAGGAAGATGACGATTAGGAGTCCAAGCTGACTAAGACAGTTTGCAAATATTTATTTTTATAGAAACTACCCAACTATCTTCAAAATTGGCTGTGCCATTTTGCATTTCCACTAGCAGTGAATGAGAGAATTCCTGTTGCTCCAAATCCTTGCCAGCATTTGATGTCAGTGTTCTGGATTTGGGCCATCTAATAGGTGTGTAGTGGTATCTCATTGTTTTAATTTGCATTTCTGTAATGACGTATGGTGTGGAGTATCTTTCAATGTGCTTATTTTCCATCTGTATATCTTCTTTGGTGAGGTGCCTGTTAAAGTATTGGGCCCATTTTTAAATGCGGTAGTTTGTTTTCCTATTGTTGGTTTTAAGAGTTTTTTGTATATTTGGAATAAGAGTCCATAAGATGTGCTGCACATATTTTTGCCCAGTCTGTGGCTTGTCTTGACATTTTCTTTACATTGTATTTTATAGAACAGAAGCTTTTAATCATAATGAAGTTTAGTTTATCCTTTCTTTCATAGATTGTACTTCTGGTGTCATATCTAAAAAGTCATCTCCATACCCAAGGTTCTCTAGATTTTCTAAGTTACCCTCTAGGAGTTTTATAGTTGTGCATTTTACTTTGAGGTCCATGACCCATTTTGAGTTAATTTTTGGGACAGTCTTAAGTTCTGTATCTAGATCCATTTTTTGGATGTCGATGTCATGTTGTTTCAGCACCATTGTTGAAAAATTATCTTTGAACCATCGTGTTGCCTTTTTTTCCTTTGTCAAAGATAAGTTAACTATATTAATAGGGGTTTATTCCTGGGCTCTCTATTTTGTTCAGTCGATCTGTTTGTATATTCTTTTGCCAACACCACACTTGTCTTGGTGAGTCTTGAAGATGGGTACTATCGGCCTTCTAACTTTGTTGTTTTTCTTAGTCTATTCTGGGTCTCTTGCTTTTCCATATAAACTTTAGTATCAGTTTATGAATATTAACAAAATAACTTGATGGCATTTGGATTGAGATATATTGAAGCTATAGGTCAACTTCAGAAGAACTGACATCTTGGCAGTATTGAGTCATCGTATTCATAAACATAGAGTATCTCTCCATTTATTTAGTTCTTTTCATTTATTTCAGTAGTTTTGCAGTTTTCCTCAAATAGATCTTGTATCTATATTGTTAGATTTTTATAGAAGTATTTCATTTGCGAGGGCTGCTAATACAACTGGTATCATGTTTTTAACTTCAAACTCCACTTGTTTATGTCTCATATATAGGTAGGTCATTGAGTTTTGTAAATTAACCTTGTGTCTTGCAACCTTGCTATAATTGCTTATTAGTTCCAGAAGTTGTTTGTTGATTCTCTCCAATTTTCTACATAGATAATCAAGTCATTTGTGAACAAAGACAACTTCATTTTGTCCCAATATGTATAACTTTTATTTCCTTTTCTTGTCTTTCTGCATTAGCTAGTTATTCCAGTATGATGTTGAAGGACAGTAATGAGAGGGGATATCCTTGTCTTGTTCCTGATATTAGTGGGAAAGCTTGAAAATTTTCATCACTAAGTAGGATTTTAGCTGTAAGTTTTGGCAGATGTTTTGTCAAGTTAAGGATGTTTACTAAGAGTTTTTATGAATGAGTGTTGGATTTTGTCAAATTCTGTTTCTCCGTCTGTTGATATGATCATGTGATTTTTCTTCTTTAGTGTGTTGATATGATGGATTACATTAATTCATTTTCAAACATTAAACCAGTCTTGCATACCTGGAATAAACCCCACTTGTTTGTAGTGTATAATTCTTTTTACATATTGTTGGATTTAATTTGCTAAAATTTTGTTGAGGATTTTTTGCATCTATGTTAATTTCATTATAATATCTTTGTCTAGTTTAGGTATTAGTGTAATGCTGACCTCATCAAATGAGTCAGTATTTTTTCTGCTTCTCTCTTTTTAAAGAGGTAAGAGAACTGGTATGATTTCTTCCTTAAGTGTTTGGTGGAATTCATCAGTGAATCCATCTGGACCTGGTGCTTTCTGTTTTGGAAGTTTATTAATTATTGACTCAATTTCTTTAATGTTATAGGCCTATTCATATTGTCTAATTTTATGTGAGTTTGTCAGATTGTCTTTCAAGAAATTAATCCACTTTATCAAGGTTATTAATTTTTTGTCACTGAATTGTTCATAATATTACTTTATTATCCTTTAATGTCCATGGAATCTGTAGTGATGTCCCCTTTCATTTCTGATATTAATAAGTTGTGTCCTCTCCCTTTTTTTCTTAGTTACTTGGCTGGAGGCTTATTGATTTTATTCATCTTTTCAGAGAACCAGCTTTTGGTTTCATTGATCTTTCTCAACTGGTTTCCTGTTTTTAATTTTATTCATTTCTGCTCTAATTTTATTAATTCTTCTGCTTACTTTGGAGTTAATTGCTCTTCATTTTTCAGTTGCCTTAGGTAGAAGCTTAGATTATTAATTTCATTTCTTTCTTCTTCTCCAATATGTGTATTCAATGCTTTAAATTCCCAATTAAGTACTGATTTTGCCACATCCCATGTTTCTTTGATTTTTAACAAATGATTTGTCATTCTTCATGACATAATTCTAAATTATAAATTTTTTTTTCAGTTTATATACTTGAAAATAAATTTGTTTTTCAGAAATAGCCATTCCTTTTTCTCAGTTATGTTTTTTTGTTTTGTTTTTTGCGGTACATGGGCCCCTCACTGTTGTGGCCTCTCCCGTTGCGGAGCACAGGCTCCGGACACTCAGGCTCAGTGGCCATGGCTCATGGGCCTAGCCATTCTGCGGCATGTGGGATCTCCCTGGACTGGGGCATGAACCTGTGTCCCCTGTGTCGGCAGGCAGACTCTCAACCACTGTGCCACCAGGGAAGCCCTCAGTTATGTTTTTATTTGAAATTTGGAAATACATTTTTTTTTTTTTTTTTAGTTCTGGGTGTTTGCTTTTGTTTTTGCTCTAATTGTATTTTCTTGATAATTCTTTATTTCATTTTTCTATCTCTTTAATTATTTCATTTTGGCCTTTCTCCATTAGGTTACAATAGATAAGATTTTTCTCTACTTACTCAGGATGACATGCTTTCTTAATGCCTGTAGAACTCAATTTGTTGACATTATGGAGCAATAGCCAAGCAGCAGGAGTAAGAGGAATAGAAGCTTCTGCTCTTATAGGCTGGGAAAAAATTAACCAGTGTATTGTATTCCTCCAGCATGTTCTCTTTTCTCAGGTTTATCCAGATGCAAAAGACAGTTCATTCAAAACTTAAATGTTTGTGAAGAATTTACATTACCAATGCAAGTTTTGGTTTATCCATGTTAGGCAGATTGAGTGCTTTCCCTTTCCCCACCCCCAACATATCCTGTACACTTGATTAGAAAAAGGTTTCTTAAACCACCATGCATTCTATTACCTATCATGTCACCAAAATTTTGGTCCTGTATCAGCTTTCTTACCCTTGAGTTCCTGGATATGTTGATTCTTGATGCCTTAGAAAGCCCACTCAGTTTTCTGCCACTGTCCCCTTATTTATGGTATTACATCCATAAAGGTAATTGGCAGAAAAAGGGTGTCTTGACTGCATATTTAATCTGTTTTTCCAGAATGTGTTTTAAAAAATAAGTCCATTTGGTGTATTAGTTTATCTGCTGTCTTAATAAATTTTCACAAACTTAGTGTCTTAAAAAACACAAATTTATTATCTTACTGTTCCATAGGTAATATGTCTGATATGAGTCTCACTGGGCTATAAACAAGGTGTCTGCAGGGCTGCATTCCTTCCTAGAGTTTCTGGGGACAAATCTGTTTCCCTGTCTTTTCTAGCTCCTAGAACCCCCTTCTTCCATTTTTGAAACCAGAAATATTGCATCATTCTCTGCCTTTCTTCCATAGTCACTCTTCTGTTTCCCTCTTCCACTTTTAAACAACCTTGTAATTATATTATGTTTATCTGAATAATCTGCAAAAATCTTCCTATTTCAAGGTCAATTGATTATCAACCTTAATTTCATTTGAAGCCTGAATTATTTTGTAATGTAGCCTAAAGTATTCACAGTTATAAGATTTAATATATAGGCCATTTCAGGAGGCCACTATTTTCACTATCACATTTTAATTTTAAAATATATTTAATTTGTACACACACACATATATGTGTATGACTTATATAATCATAACTTTGTGTTACATAATTATAGTGAATTTAAATTGGTTAAAAAGATAGATTTAAAAATTGAGAATATAACAATCTATAAATTGATAACTAGTCAGTATTAATTTATGGGTTGGAAAATTATACTGTTATAAAAATATAACCAATAAAAAGAGTTCAAATAGCCTTTCTCTAATATCATAAAATTTCTCTATAGTTGAAATTAATCACTCATAATTTTAGTTTTGTATTTCTTTTCTGTTTTCAAATACAGTAAATTGATAAAATAACATTAAATAGAAATCATTGATAGTCAACTTAGCCTTAAAAATGTAAATATAAGGTAATAGTTCATGGTATTTTAAATTTTCTAGGCATGTATTGCTAAAAGGCTTTCTTTACTCAAAGCTGATAATTTATAAAATAAAACACTGTGTACTCATTTTTATTGCTTGACACTTCCTAATTTATGGTAAGTGATAGTCACAAGCCGTGTTAAAACATAGCATCAACATTGCAGTCTATAACAAGATGACAAAGATATAAAGATAACATTATTTGGCATTGATGTTGTGCTTTCAGCATTTGTTTAGAAAATGTAATCTAAAAGCCCATTAATTACATTGTTAACAAAAGAGCAGGCTTAAAAAAAATTTTTTTTTCTAGGAGTAGCAAATGCAGATAATATATTGGAGAAAAGAATAGCATATATTGAAGAATAATTATGTTATCTTCATTAGCTCTTTGGAGTTACACTAATTATATCAACTAATTTTGTTGACTTTAAAAAAAATAGACACAACAGTACTAATTAAATATTTTAAAGAATTCTAAGCCTAAAGGAGGTAAAGGCTATTACCTCCTCTATATTGCTATTTTCCTAAACACTTGACTTTCCTATGTTAACACTATATGATCACATGGAGAATTATAAGTTCGGTGAATAAAAAGGAAAATTCAATGTAACACCTCTCATATTATTTCAAAATATAAATCACAGTTTCAGGTTATTTATAGCTCTCATTTGATCTATAGGATTTGACATCATTTTGGCAGTAAGGAACTAAACTTCTCTCCCATCATGAATGGCCCTTCCAGGGAATTTCTGTGGACATCATTTTATGTCAGATGTACTAAAGTTATAAATGGGCATCCTGAAAGAAAGTGGCAGAGAGTAAATGTAATTATGTACCATAAAATACGAGAGAATAGCCAGGAAATTTTTTATTACTTATCCAAATATTTATATATAATGTGGAATTATTATTTGAAAGTTTAACTTAAGCAAATGTTAGTTTGTAAATAATAATAAGGAATCATTTAACTAATGGGGTATATTTTATATTGTGTTATTATTTATTGACCTAAAATTTGATTAGGGAAAATGGTTCTAAAAAATAAATCTGGATTGCATTCAGAGGTACATTTTTAGTTGACTGTTATTATTTGGTATGTTGGAAGTTGAAGTAGCCATGAATGTTGTAGAATGTAATAATATATATATATTTATAATAATATAATAATCTATGTAATAATATTACATGTATGTAATAATATATATATAATTGACATATACATGTTCCTGGTGTACAACATAATGATTCAATATTTGATATATTGTGTGAAGGATTATCATAATAAGTCTAGTTTATATCCATCACCATACATAGTTACAAAAGTTTTTTTCTTGAGATGAGGACATTTAAGATTTACAGTAAGTCCCCTACATACGAACCTTCAAGTTGTGAACCTTCAGAGATGCAGACGTGTGTTCACATGTCCAATCATGTGAGTTCTATTTGTGGAGGCACTGTTAGTTTTTGAGGCACAGGACCTAAATTTAGAATGGTACACGAAGGCTGAAGCCGCTGTTTGGAATGTAATACAGTGCTACCGTGTCATCTATGATGGGAAAAAAAGAGCCTAGTATTCAGACATCACTGGATTGTTTTTTCAAGAGGGTAGATAGAATTGAATCCAGCAAGGAACCAGAACCTGTGCCATCAACGTCAGGCGTGAGTGAAATTGCAGCTTGCCCTCTGTCTCCTATTGCTGACGATCCTTCAGCTCTGCCATCTCCCACCTCCTCTCCTTCCTCCCGTCAGTAACTCTTCTTGCCTGTTCACTCAATGCCAGCCCCTGTATGCCAGCTGTTGTACTGTACTACTGTACTTTCCAAGGTACTGTACTGTAAGATTAAAAGTGTTTATATTTTGTGTTTGTTTTTTATGTATTTTTTGTGTGAAAAGTATTATAAACCTATTATGGTACAGTACTGTATAGCCGATTGTGTTGTGTACCTAGGCTAACTTGGTGGACTTATGAACAAAATGGACTTATGAATGTGCTCTCGGAATGGAACTTGTTCGTATGTAGGGGACTTACTGTATGCTCTTAGCAATTTTCCAATATGCAATACAGTATTATTAACTATAGTCACCACGCTGTACATCCCCATGACTTATTTATTTTATAACTGGAAGTTTGTACCTTTCATCCCCTTCACTCATTTCACATATCTCCCACCCACTGTCTCTGGCAACTACCAATCTGTTCTCTGTATCTATGAGCTTGTTTTAGTTGTTGTTTATTCATTCATTCGTTTTAAATTCCAGATATAACTGAAGTCACTTGGCATTGGTCTTTCTCTGTCATTTAGCATAATACCCTCAAAGACCATGTGTGTTATTGCAGATGGCAAGATTTCATTCTTTTTAATGGCTGAGTAGTATCTCGTGTGTGTGTGTGTGTGTGTGTGTGTGTGTGTGTGTGTATGTATGTATGTATGTATACCACTTCTTCTTTAACCATTCATCCATTGATGGACATCTAGGTTGTTTCCATACCTTGGCTATTGTAAATAATGCTGCAATGAATATTGGGCTTGTATATCTTTCTAAGTTAATGTTTTCATTTTCACTGGATAGATACCCAGAAGTAGAATTGCTGACTCTATTTTCAGTTTTTCAAGGAACTGTTTTCCATATTGGCTGTACCAACTTATATTCCCACCAACAGTGCATGAGGGTTCCCTTTTTCCACATCCTGGCCAACACTTATTTCTTGTCATTTTGATAATAGCCATTCTAACAGGTGTGAGGTAACATCTCATAGTTTTGATTTGCATTTCCATGAAGATTAATATTTTGAGCATCTTTTCTTGTATATATTGGCACATCTGTGTGTCATCTTTGAAAAGTCTGTTTAGATCTGCCCAGTTTTTAAACAAATTGTTTGGGATTTTTTCTATTGAGTTGTATGAGTTGTTTATATATTGTAGATATTAGCGCCTTACCAGATATAGGATTAGCAAATATTTTCTTCCTTTTAGTAGGTTGGCTTTTCATTTTGTTCATGGTTCCCTTTGCCTTGCAAAAGATTTTTAGTATGATATAGTCCATTTGTTTGTTTTTCCTTTTGGTTGTCAGATTGAAAAATCTTTACCAAGGCTTATGTCAAGTAGCTTACCATCTATGTTTTCTTCTACAAGTTCTATGGTTTCAGGTCTTACATTCAAATCTTTAATCCATTTTGAGTTAATTTCCATGCATAGTGTAAAGTAGTGGTCAAGTTTCATTCTTTTTCATGTTGTTTATCAATTTTCTCAACACCATTTATTGAAGAGATTGTCCTTTGCACATTGTATAATCTTGGCTCCTTTGTCATAAATTAATTGATCACATATGCATGGGTTTATTTCTGGGCTGTCCATTCTGTTCCATCTATCTTTGTGTCTGTTTTTATGCCAATACCATACTGTTTTAATTACTATAGCTTTGTAATATAGTTTGAAATCAGGGAGCAAGATACCTTCATCTT